>NW_022170663.1:46636950-46639284 GCF_008802855.1 Photinus pyralis
TACACTCAAGTTGACAGGTGGTAACTGGTATTATCGTATTTTACGTCAATCGTTTTGAACATACTTCCACATTCTATAATGTACGATCGCAGTACTATCTAAATTCTAGATCTATATTTCCATTACTGATGACTACGAGGAATAATTATTTATTTTACTTACTTAAAGTATATAATACATTTTCGATATGATAACTATACAGATTAAAGATACGACGGCAACAACACATGCATGACTTTCCTATGGTTAGTATCTTGAAGGCATCTGTAATTATTTCTCAACCCTGGATTAATCGAAGCCGCTTGTTGAAAGGCTTCCAGTTGATGTTTGGTGATTGGAAAGTGTGTCGCGGCCACCAAAAATACTACAGATTCCGTGTAAGGAGGAGTCGTAAGCGACCCTTCGTATGTGAAATAAGAAAACGGAATATTGTACAGTAGGTTAATCAATTTAAAGTTTTCAACTGTGCCGTTTCCGTTTATTGTGGCATCCAAAATGGCATCAACGATTTTTTCCATTACAGGATTCTTCTGACGTGACAGCTGAAAGTTATGGCTTGAATGCGGTTACTAAGACTATTAGAATATACCTATACCTGGAATAAATAAGCAACGACGAGAAATTTATCAGTTGTGTTTGATACAGATTGCGTATGAACTGCGTGCATCTCCAAAGGGTAGAAGTGCCCATTGACGTAGTGTTCGCTTCCTTTATTGTTGTCTTCTCCGTCCCCCCAGTGGAAATGTATATGGTTGAACTCGTAAGGAACAGATGTTAAAGGGGCTTTTAAATTAAGAGGCATACTTGATTCCACAGTTAATTTTACTAAAAATAATTATTGTATTAGGATCTGCAAAGGTATATGTGTAGGTACATATTTGGGAATTGTATGTCGATTTCCAGAAATAGGCTGTAAGTTGGAAATCCAAGTTTTTGAAGGCGACAATGAAAAGAATAGGGCACCAAAATCTAGGACATTTTGCCAGGACATGGAGGCTTCAAAATCAGGTTCGGCGGAAGAGTGAGGTTCAAAAGTGTCTTATCTTTAATTATTGACGCAAAAAATGACCTCCCTCTTTTTTCGACAGAAATACCTAGGGAAATACTCATTTTGAAGCACTAGGAGTCCGAATCAAACATCTCGATGATGTCAGTCTGTTAGTCGGTCTGTCTGATGTATGTACCCACAAATTTCCTTTCCTATTCATTCATACTCCAGGTCTTAGCGTTGTTTACAACTAACGTAAGGAGACTGCCTTGGATATTTGATCACGTGTCACTTGTCGATTTCAAATTGAAACGGGATCTGTTTAGCTTTTTGGAGGGAATCTTTTCGGTGCTCGCGTGAAGTTAGCCGTGATTTTTTTTCGGAACTCGATTTTTTCGAAAACGGCAGAGGTGCAATGGTAACGGGTTTTAGTACATTGAGGTACATTGAAATTAGAACCATTGCGATTAATTTTCAGGCCGCCAATTTTTCGCAGACAACTTCATGGGCGCCTAAAAATTGACATATTGATAAATTTTGATAAATTATGGACCTGTTTTCTTAAAAACCTTTATCTCATGCCCGAATTAAGTAAAACAATTCCCAACTTCAATGGAACCAGCCGCGGAGAAGCTATGAAATAACTAGAAAAGGTGAATACCAGCGCAATACTACAGAAATGATCGCACGAAGTTAAATTGGAAACTGCGAGAATCCACTTAGTGGCGGCGGTTAAGGATTGGTTTCACGCCAGGAGAGCAAGGCGTTCGTGGCTAGTTTGAATTCGAATTCGAGGCTACTTTTGATTTACGTGTGACAGTCTCGTGGAGTAATAGAGAAACGTGAAGATGTAGTGTATTTCCATGAAACACTGAGATTATAACACGAACCGGCGTGACACTTTACAAAAATCGTGGCGAGACAAATTATTCGATGGAGAAAACGAAAGACACGATGCCACAGGTAAAGTTAGAAAGCGGAGGTGGCAAACCGAAGCGAGGAGTGAGATATTTCAATTGTGCGTCCGGAGGACATTATTCCAATGAATTTCTGCGTCCGATAGATTATAAATCGTGTTTCAAATGTAAACAACCGGGTCATACAAAGGACAACTGCTTGACAGGGAACCGACTGGTAACGAGCAGACCCAGAAATGAACGTTCTGCTGAAAATACAACGGCAAAGGTGAGCACGAATCCACGGAGGTGCTAATTTCCGCGACACGAGTCAAACCTCTTAGCAGAGACTTGCTATAACCAAAGAGTAAGGTTACTCTTTGCTATAACTAGACCGCGCGTAACGTAGATTTTACTATAAACGCCTGTTGTCAAGATAGGATAGGCAAC
>NW_022170663.1:46639384-46640863 GCF_008802855.1 Photinus pyralis
TACTTTCAAAGCAAGCAAAAAATATCATGAAGAATAAATTTTTTTCATAAATCAATATTTTAAAAAAAAATTCCCTCTTGTATACCCCATCGCTTTAGATACTGTACATACATATGTATATTTTTCTATTAGGTACTAGAAGCACATCAAGTTGTGTCCTCATGACTGCTTTTATCGGTATAAAGAGCGATTGTAAAAGTTGCCGGGTTCATCGTGAACGAACGCCAATACACTTGTCAGCGGATCTGTCAATTTATTTCGAGTTGTGAATTCTGGTTTATCGCCTCGTCAATGTAGGTTAAATAAAAAAACTTATAGTTTTCAAATTTGACCAACATGTTCTTTGAAGCTTGCTCTTGATCATATCCAAAAAGCCCCATTTGTGGGGGGTGCGCAACATGCCTCGCTCTAAACAATTATGATTTAATATTAAGTGAATTTTATTTGCCAATTTTTTGTATTAATGAAATTCTGTTCCGTTCTGTTCTGAAGTGTATTAGTATTTTGCTCGGGGCAACACTCGGCGAATTCTAAAGGGAAACGATCTGGAAATCCAAGTGGAGACACAAAGATTTTAATTGTCAGGGTATAGACACAGTCCGAGCGTATAAATTAATGTTTCATATCTAAAAATGCCTCCTGGGCATAAAAAGGATCCGAAAAAACTCGTGGTTGTGGTTGATCCATGCTCTAAATGGGGGTGATGAACCATAAAGGAAATAAACGACTCAATTCCTCAAAACCTTCCCTATGGATATTTAATTGTTGACAGACAGATAACTTTCGTTTTTGAATGCAGCGCGATTGAAATCTCAAATCTTGTCATTGTTGTCTGTTACAGACCAAGTGGGGCTGATCTAGATGCATTCTTTATAATTCTAAATGAACTTCTAAATAAATTACTTAGACCGGAGAGAAACATTTTGTTAGGAGGAGATTTTAACATTGACCTTATGCATAATAAATATCACTGTCAAAATTTCAAAGATATATTGCATATGGGCTTGAACAAACTATTTTTGAGCCAACCAGAATCGGATCAAAAACTGGTACATATATTGACAATTTTATGATATCGAGCAATATGAAACATAACACAGTTAAAACAGTGGAAAATGGCCTTTCGGATCATATGCACCAAGAAATAATACTCAGCAAAACAGTAAACAGAAGTACAAACAATTCATTAACGCCGCAAAGAGAATAGAAAACAGCAATGGCTTACACCAAACCTAATTTCTCTAAAAAAATTCAGTCAATCTTTATCGCGAACTATCGCGGAAACTCAAACATTTTAAGAAAGTGGACAGTGAGTTAAATGAAACATACAAAAATGAACTAAAAGCCGCAAGACAATCATACAAAAAGTCATGTGGAATATTATTAATTCCACTCGTAAAGGTAACGAACCCGTAAGTACAAAAATATGCATAACACAAAATCATCAGCAAATAACTGGAGAATTACTTGCAAACAGTT
>NW_022170663.1:46640963-46644252 GCF_008802855.1 Photinus pyralis
TTTTTAAATTCGCTTACTTGGATGTTCTTAGACCTCCTAGCGATTCTTGTTTTACCTTCCTTCACAGTGGCAAAATGAGAAACAAGAAGAAATCACAGGGGACTAGATCCGCCGAGTGTCCGTCCGGTTGGGTTAAAACTTCAAATGCAAAATTCTCGAAAGAGAGTTGTCGGAACACGGAAGAATGTACTCGCAAAAAGAAAATGAGACCTATGGACTAGACGAATCTGAACTCAACATTTGGGGTTAACATAATGTGCATCAAGATGTAAAAATAAAGAAATTTGTATCTGCAGCTGTCACATTTTGGGAAAGAGTGGGAGTTAGGGTTGGTAATACCGTGTGTCAACTATTCTACCTGCAATAGCGCCTAATAGCGCTCATGGTCAATAATTGCACCCATGGTTAGAAGAGATACACTAAACAGGAAGATGGAAGGTCTGGACAAGCTGAATATTCCGATGGGCCACGAATATATCGAAAACGAGGCGTCTGAAGAGCTACCCACAAAGGGAAACTCGGGAGGTGTGAACGAGAAGTATCGATCGATGCCAGACCAACTGAATAGTGGCCGTTGTACCAGTACGGCGATCCGTGAACCAAAGATTTCTTTTGGCAGGATAGGTCCTTAGGACTCCGGGATGGATTTAAGAAGTGGAGCCACCAAGATTTTTTATGCAAAGTTTTGAGTGGGAGGATGGCTAGGGGGAAACAAATTTGAATTTTTGGTGTACACCCCTTGGAATTAATTTTAATTAACGTGAATTAATTTGAATTAACTTGAAGTAATTTGAATTAACGTGAATTAATTTGAATTTGAATTTTTGGTGTATACCAAAAATCACTTGTTTCCCCCTCGAAGGGTGGTTCCCAACTTTATCATCAGTTACACTACTAGCCCAAGTTGGGTATCATATTGACACCGCTCCGAAGTAAAAACATATTGTAACGAAAATTTAATTACGTGTTTGGTTTATATACAATTAATTCACAATAAATTTATGACAGTCTTGAAATGAATTGATTTGTAACAGTTAAAAGATTATTTATTACTCTTTATAACAGCGCGAACTATTTATTACTTCGGCGTTGAAATTGGAACTGTTCTGAATCGCAATTCGATTTGTGTATATAGCAAACTTGAATATTCTCGAGTGCTCCCGAGTGTTCTCGAACATTCTAGAACAACGATATCATATTTCCCGAAAAGATTGCTTCACATTTGCTTTCTTCTATATCGCCGATGACTAATTTTGCATGGAGCCCCCGTGTCTATCGGGATTTATGGCACATTCTCTATAATATACATATAACTTTGAAATTCCCTATTTCACAAGGAAAAATACCATGACCACAAAAAAATGAAACATTTTTTGAAACCACTTTTTCCTACATGGTTGCCGTTTCGATTAACACATTTGTCGTTGCGAGGTGCCGACTTTCTTACACCCTGGTATAACCGTTTTGTAATTTCAGTCAATGCTGTAAGCTGGTACGTTTGACACTAAATAAGATTTTCAATTCGCACTTTGCTGCCACTACACAACGTGACAACAGCGCAATTTAAAAAAATGCTCTAAATAATTTTTCATCGCATTTATTTTTAAAAATATAGAAAAATCACAAATAATAGAAGCTATTTTTGTATTGTAATTGTACAGTGTGCCCTATTTTTGGTTGCGACTGCAGTGTATCTCGATTGTTTTTAAAGACGGAGACTTGGGGTTATCGCGACCCTGTGCCACTTTTTTGTGAGACTTAATTACCACAAACAGCATCAATCTATCTACGTTTGTTTCTCAGATCCAGGATGAAAACAAACAGTTTGACCATGTAAGATAGAATGAAGGTAAAAATTACTATTTTAGATATTTTACATAGAAACCAGAAACATTTTTGGGCCACAGTTTCTGAGATTGGACTTTATGTTGGTATTTTTTAAATGTAACACCCTGTATATTTTAACGTCAATTTTTGCATTTTTTCCTGATTACATTGATGTATAACCACCTATATTTTTTTATTTTACCCATGCAAAACTGTTTAAATAGTAGGCGTGGAGATTTTGTTTTGTTTATTGTATCCATGGTAATTAAGGTATCTGATACCAATTAATAAAAATGACTTGACAGTAGAAACATGTCATTTCAAAATTTTGAAAAAATATGATACAAAAAAGAATAGGATTTGATACGTCAATGTAATCAGGGAAAAAATACCAGTATAGGGTCAAATCTCAGAAACGGTGGTCAAAAAATTCACTTTGACTACCAAACTGGATTCTACTTACAAAGTTACAAATATTCAAAATAGGCAGTTTTTACCTTTTTTTCTCTCTTACATGGCTAGTAAGATAATATGTCGACATCTCAAAAAGTAAAACTTTTCGTTTTCACCCTGTATCTCAGAAACAACCATAACTATGTGCATTTGCTGTTGCCATGTTTAAACACCTCTTAGATTTGCGTCGTCCCGTATAGAGATACGTCATATTGGGGTAGAGGGCGGAGAGGGCATTCCTGATTCCCATAGACCTCGGATCTAGGTAAATCTGTAAAATCCACCCTTCTGCTGCTGAGGAAAAATTAAAGAAAGGTAAATTGTAGGATTCTTGGGATACCTTACCAAGGAAACCTCTGGAGCCTTTTGTTTTATCGTAAAAAAACGAAGCTTGTTTTGGTTCTCTCCAGAAACCATAAATTCCCATAATCGTGCGTGGTGATATCTTCAGTGCGCACAATTCTGGATTCCAAGTAAATATAGAAATCGCTCACTTCTCTATTTGTTTTGTATTAAGCAACTATTTCTGAGGTTTTCATTATTAGCATATCTTCCAACGAAAATGCAGAAAATGGCTCTACATTTGGGGCTGATCTTTCGCGTTTCAGTTAAGCGCCCTCGTTAATCAAACTGCAAATTCATGAAAAAAAGTATCACTTTCAAAACTAGTTGTACAAATTCTATTACGAATTACCCTGTTTAACAATTGGTTTTGAGATTTCTTGCTCTTTCTCATCTAAATTTTACCAAAACCAAAAGTTATCAAATCGCAAATAAAGGAAAATGGTACTATCTGAAATGAGTCTTTGATACCACATACGCGGCGTTACTCCCAAGACGTTTCAAACGGCTCCCATAACCGTTTTTTCAATACCCTGACCTTTCTATACGGTGGTCTTTTTAAATATACGCCAGTCACCTCGCATTGTGGCTGAAGATGGACATAATGGGATCTCTACTGTTTCTCTATTGATAATATCGATGAAAGAATACTCAAATTGATGGTAGT
>NW_022170663.1:46644352-46727444 GCF_008802855.1 Photinus pyralis
TTTTACATATGGCGTTATACGGTTATCATTTCCAATGTCTCCAATGGTTGCAATGTTTGCAAAATCTGTGAATTTTTTATATCATTATGACCGATTTGTACGGACGATTCGTCGTCGATCAAATTTTTGCTTTTGCTAGTTGAACGTCATTTGAATTACTGATTCTTATTATTACGGTTTGTAGTACCTATATGAGTAACCTAATTAGTGACCTAATTTGTGTGTACAAACTATAACTTTCCCGCGCGATTATTTTTCGAGATCAGTGAGTGGCGGGGCCGCGGAGAGGGGGAGGGGCGATTAGAAATTAATTTTATCTTTCATGATATTCTCATTAAATATCTTAACGAAAGGAACCTGACTCCTTATCCTTAGCTCCTTAGCCTTCATGGTACTCTGACTCCTTATCCTTAGCTCCTTAGCCTTCATGGTACTCTAATGAAAGGTCTCAACGAAAGGAATTATTTTCTACCAACCATAGTCCTCCTCGACCCCTTATCGCGATCGAATATATTCCCTTTTATATCTCTATCACGTATTGTCGGAAGAGGGTACTCACAAAAGGCAAGTGGAACGTCAGGATAAGACATATCATATCTATTGATGTTGTCAAACATTTCAATCCAAATATCTGCAGAATGGAGTGTCGAAGGATTTTGAATGTATGCCAGGGGCCTTTAAATGTTTATGTGTAAAGGGCCTCCTCCCCATTAATCATGTACCATGCTACTACCTTATAACTCAACCATTTACTAAGCTATTTCGGTTTAAAAAAATGCGCTTTATGCACAAGAGTTGTGCACAATTTATACTTGTTTAGTTTTGGTTAGTGTACGAAGAACTCCATTATTCACCCCAACCCACCACTACTTTGCCTGAGCTTACCGTGTGCTTATCTGTTACGTGTACTCAAAGTGAACGTAACACCCGTTTCAGTAACTGTCATTGCGAATACAATAGCGGAATTCAGGCGCGAGAATTTAAGACGGTAACATTGACCTAATCGAAGGTGATCCAGTATGGCAATGTTGAACGGCTCAAGGGGCAGTTTTAATTGTTTAGTAACTAATTTATATTTATATAATTTAATTTATATAATTCTCTATTTGTATATCGACCGTTTCCTTTAGGGATTTGGATACTTTGGAATTTTGACGTTTAAACACTAAATAGAAACCCCGTCTATTCATTTTTTACCCGGTTTGAAAGGTTTAAAAGGAAAATGGAAGTTGGAAAGGAGAAGGTAAAAGTTTTGTATTTTTTTAAATTCAATACTAAGTGAGTGAAGCCTTGTATACATTTTAAAATTTCGATTTGTTTGTAAAAAGCAGTATTTATTTCCATTGTCATTTAAGGGGTTATTAATTTAGTAAATAGAAAGTGGCCATAAAGTCGTAATACAATTTTGGGCACTGGATATTTCAATGAGGCCAATATTGGTTTTTGCGCGATCGGTCATTTCTGACTATTTACCATGGATGTTTCTATGACAGTACGTAGAATTTACCAGTTGCTATGATTACGACGACGCCAAAATTACTTACCGATCTAAAAACAGAACAGCAAAAATACTTACCGACGCCTTTTTAAAAATCAACAGTCTTATATTACATTTAATCTTTAATTATTGTTAGGTACATTAAACGTACAATTTGTGCTGTTTTTCCTATAGCAAGACGCTCATAAAGTCATAAAGGAAGTGCAAAGCTAGTAAACTACATCAGACACATGCACATTTTTATGAAATTATTACTTTCAATTTTGACATTTCAACTGGTTACCTAGTGATGTACACCAAACCACTTCGATTATTTCGATTTATTCTGCTCGTTAATTTCTTAGTGCATAGTTATATTGGTTGGATATTTTTAATTTCGATCGCGCAAAAAATGTTATAAGCACGTCGAACGTTAAGGGTTACCGTTCTCAGACAATAATAAATTGGAGTCGTCGCTTCGCTCCTCCTCCAAACAATTGTCTTCGAACGGTAAAAATCCCTTACCGTTCTCCATACTTAATATACTATTTTGGAGGGTTGTAGGTGAAGGCCGAACTTCACCATTCACTCTTTTTGGTATTCTTTTGAACATTTCATATATTTCATTTCATTTGTAAACATTTATAATCACAATGTCAGCATCCCAGTCCGGAAAGCGATAAGTTTCTGGCTGGAGGGATGTAGCTACGAAAGCTTTGAAGCACGGAGACAAAAAAAAAAGAATATGAAACTAATCCCTGAACGAGAGTGCGAAATAAAATTCTGATCACGACGGAACTTACACACTAAGTAAACAGAATTAGTGCTTCAGTCTATTAGTGTGTGCTTATTAGAATATTTGTTGGAGCACCGTCTGTGCATTACGAAACAACTGTAACTGTAATCGATTCTAATTTTAATTTAATTATGAGGCGTTAATCGATAAATTAAATCGCACATCGCCATCGGCCATAAATCAGTTCACTTTAATTTATCTTTTTTCTCTAATGATCGGTTAGCTTAAAGCAAAGAATATCGATGACACACGCTGCAGAAGAGATTCCGTTCATGTACTCTCGAAAGGTCAATATTTGTTTGGTACACAGTGAGCCATTAGTTTCCTTACGTCTTCTGACTTAACACCTGGCCTCACTAATCTTTTAACCTCGTGCTCTTACACGATTCTACAAAATCCATTCCATAATTGGTCTTTACACGTGAATGATGGTCGATAAGTTAGGGCGGTACCACGAGGACAGTAGGTAGTGGGTATGTCGGG
The DNA here is from genome assembly GCF_008802855.1 of Photinus pyralis. NCBI lineage: Eukaryota > Metazoa > Arthropoda > Insecta > Coleoptera > Lampyridae > Photinus > Photinus pyralis. The sequence continues at coordinate 46,647,109 of NW_022170663.1, forward strand.
CGTTAAAGTAAAATTAAGACTTCGTGTTCTTTGATAGAATAGTTCGGACACTGTCTCGCATAATTTGCTAAGTCCTTCGTTGTATGCATACCGAACAACGTTTAACTTTTGGGATACGCTTAATAGGAGATGATGTAGGTTAATCTGGGGCGTCGTTATTTACATAACTTTGTGCTGTGTTTCGTCCAAAAAAAATCTTTATCGTCATGTACCTACCTCGACGCACTTGCCCGTAGCGACTCAGATATCGGCTTCGATAAGGGGTGTAGGTAGGTGCTAAGTTGTTGATACGACCGCTATGAAGAACTCTTCAGGGCAATTTACTTACTTATCTCTATGTTATCTTCGTCGTTCGGCTACACCAACTTCAATTAATTGGGGGGTAATTCTATACCCCCCTTTAAATTTATTATAATTTTATGTATCTTGAGGAACTCATCCTGTTCATTTATGTAAATTGAAATTAATTGGAGATACGAAAACTTGCGGGGAAACTGCTCTTGTAACGATAATTTTATGTATCGCTAAATAGATGTAAGCGAGAAGTGGCTTGGCTGGCGCTTTTTAAATGCCATACTTCGAGTATATTAATGCGAAATTTTTGTGCCCATTCGCGGAAGGAATGTTAACGCTTGATAATTTTAAATGAAAATTAGGTTAAACCTATACGGTAATGGAATATTTTCCGTTTTATGTATCTTTTACAGTTATATGGAGCCGAACGCTAGAAAATCTCATTCGCCTCTGATTTTGTTTTTTCTTCAAAAAAATGCGATTCACAGTGAATTTCTTTTGATATTAAACAAATAAAAATATTACTGAAAATGTTGTCTGTTCACGTCAATGTACGGACGGACAGAAAGTTCAAACGATCAAAGTTTAATTAGTTAGTCCCTTGGCAATTGTCTACCTATTACTGAAAACAGGATTGGAAAATTCGAACCTTTTGCGAGTTATCACGTACACACGGACAGACGGATGGACAGGCGGGCGGACGGACGCGCGAACTCGAAATCGCAACTTTAAAGAAATAATTTGCAATCTCGTACCAGAGGTTTTTTGAGATCGCTGATTACGAAATCGATGTCAGAATTACGAAATTTAAAATGGCGTCGTCTTAGTTTGAATTTTTAACGACATTATTTGCAATTTTGTACTAGGCGGTTTTAGGGGCCGCTGATTACGAATCTGCTGTCAAAATTGCAACATTCAAAATGGCGGATCCAATATGGTGGTGGATTATGCAAAAAATTTGTAAAGTTTTTCTATGTTCCAAAACTTTCTAATTACAAGAAAAGTTAGTAATTATAAATAAATGTGTGTCAGTCGTCAGAATGTTTAAATGTGCATCCTTTTGAGTAGTGGTTTTTACTTTTTGTTGCATTTTCTTTTCAGAGCAATGTTTTGAAAGTATACTATTATTTCTCTTAGTTTGTTTTGTATTATTTTATTATTATTTCTCAACCCAGTTTATTTACCAACGGATAGGTATAGAAATTCAAAAAGGCAACGCCGAATGTGTTTTAGGAACTTTACCTTTTTTTAGTAATTCTTTTCATGAAATTTATTATGTTTTAAAACCTCGTTCTTATATGTAATTTGTTCTTGTTCTATTATTTTCATTAAACAATTTGTTCCTTTAAAATTTCTAATTATATTAATTATTGCGTATTTTGTTGTTACTTTCGTTAGGTGGAAGAGCAGTTTTACTGAACCCCCCTTGTGATTTGTTCTTGTATTATCGTTTTTTTAATTTATTTTAATCTTCGGTACAGCGATCTCTTGCTGACGTTGCTGTTGGCCGGGAATAAGCTGATTAGTCTGTATCATTATCCTTTTCACTTTTTTTCATGTTTTTGGGAAAGTGCTCTTATCATAGAATTGCGTTTCTGATCTCTTTTATTTCTTCGTTGCACTCCATTTCTTACTCCGTCTTCGCTTGTCGCCTTTCGGTTTTTTAAGTTGATTAGTATCGCTTCTATGGATATTTCCTCTATTTCTTCTTCGTAGTGTGTTCTTTCTTCTCTTTTTCTTCCTATTCTGTTCACGTTCATTTTAAATTCTTCGTACTTGGTGTTTTCGTATCCTTTGAATTGTTTTTAGAGTGTCTCTGCGAATACCTCTATTTTTTACTCGTCCGTTCTTGCCGTTTCCTGTCCACTTTTTTTTTATCGGTAGTTAGGTTCGTGTGTTCCTTCCGGTGAGAGCTTGAACCATCTGTCATAGTGGGTGTCTTCCATGTTGAGATTTTACAGTTTTCTGTTCCATTCCTCGTCGCACCGCCGATTGTTTTAATTTCTTTTTTGACGTCGCTGGTAAGTAAGTCTGTTGAGCGCTGTTGTCTCGCGGGTTTAGTGTTCTTTCTCGCCAGTAGTTACCTTCAGTTCTACGGGAGCCTGTCTCCTTCTGTTCTCCTCTTTTTTTCTGCTTCATTTTTCCACCGCTATCTTGATTCAGTATTGTAGGTTTACAATGGCTTGTTCGATGTATTCTTTGTTTCTGATTTTAATGGTGGCACTGAATCACTTACGATTTGATGCGGAGGTTTTCCATCTGTATGGAGAATTGGCAGGAAAATTCAAGGACTAGGTGTGACTTTTGCCATACGCGATACTTTTGTTACCGGGTAACTTTGCGTTTTCAAATCTTCTGCGATTCATTATTCATCATCATTCCTCTGATCACTACTTTCAGTTAATTTTGACTCCCTAACTGACAAATGTAAAATTCGGTGCCACTGTCCTTTACAAATTTAAATAGTTTCTTGTAATCATTTTCCGTTGAGGGCACTTGCACGCCTTCGCTTTTTTTGTATTCTATTCCGCCGTTTCACATCGCCGTGGATATTGTCGTCCATTTTTTTCCTGATGATCAGAGGTGCTATTTTTTGTTGTGTTAATATCTCCTAAGCTGTTTAGTTTTTTCCTTGTATTTTTGTTTGTTGTTTTTCGTCTTCGAGATGCTTTCCTTGTTTCGTGTTGAGTTTGGTTTTCGGTTACCATGTCGTTTCTGGTCAGGAGTAATCTCGGTTTATGAGTTTCGGTGAAATGCCTCTATAGGGGACAAGGAGGAGCACAAATAAGAGGGGGGACAAATGACTCTTAAAGGAAACGGCAATGAGCTGACTACCAAAATACAAGAAAATGATTACTTACCTTATTTGGAGTAATGTAACAGTAGCGATCTCACGGGGTAGTACGGATTATTCTGTCTTTTCTTCACATTTCAAGCGATTGCACCAAATTATGCAATCCACCGTTTACATTTTTACATTCTATACGCTGGGTTTCCGTTATCATAAATCCGTTAATATCGACCATAGAAGTCGCGGGGGAAAACCTAGTATTTTAGAATAAAAAAAATTAGGAAAATCTAATTAATGAGATTCGTTAGCGGGCTCCCGTTACAACGAGTGTTAAGTAAACACTAGTTGATAGCACGTTGCAATTTTTTACAGGTAGGATTTTATTAATAGCCTCCGCCATGGTGAAACAGTGTTTAGATAGATTTTCTCTATAAAATCGACGAATTCGTAAACATCTGCAAATAAATTTATTTACTTTTTAATTTAAACCTTGTAAATTGCAACTATGTAATCTTATTCTTTTACTGTCTTGACTAGCCCTTACACAATATTAATCCATTGTCAAAAGGTAACAATAAAATTGATTGATTGATTGATTGATCTCATTTGCTAATTTAAATTTAAATGAGGTAGGCGGGATTTTCGGTTTCGCGGAGTGGCCGAGACGAGTGCGCATTCGAGATTGAGAGAGACGCCTCGAGATATACGCTTGAAGCATATTTTACATGTGCTTTTAAATGAGTTATATTGAGTGGAAAAAGTGCTAAATATTGTTCCACAAGTGGTTTTCCACACATCAACAATAGAAGAGGTATGTTATGCACCACCTGTTTGCGTTTCTGTCAACAATCGTTTATTTCGTTTGCGCGTAACACTTTCGGGTAAGTTATAGTTCAATTTATCAATAGAGGATTCGTTCAAATTGCGTGTTAAATTTAAGACACATTTTTAAAATTCGAAACTTACATCGACTTGTAATTTTATTTAGATTGCAACTATAACGTTTGCATCATAAATAAATCAGATGATCTGCCTTTGACAGTATTTATTGATTTAAAGGGGGGCGGGACACTTCGCCGAATGCCCACAACGCCGACCCGATTTTTGGATGGTCCATATCGCCGACTAGGGACACTACGCCGACGGACACTACGCCGACAGTGCCCACATTGCCGACAAGTGGACAAGGGACACAACGCCGACCATGCCCACATCGCCGACAGGTGTACAAGGGACACAACGCCGACCATGCCCACTTCGCCGACGGACACTACGCCGACCGTGCCCACATCGCCGACAAGTGTGCAAGGGACACTAGGCCGAACGTTCCCACAACGCCGACTATTCGGAAAAAAATTACTAGGGACACTACGCCGACAGCGACCACATCGTCGACAATGGAGAAGTTTCCAGTTTTTTGTTATTAATTAATTATGACAATTCCTCCACAAATGGCAAAGTTATAAGACTTTAAAGTTGCGATTGGAAAAATAATTTCGAGACGTCACTTCATCTAGTTTGCTAAGAGCATGCCTTGACCATGCGATCAAAAAAGAGTGGAGTCGCCTATGAATCGCCTTTACAAATTTTTGTTTGTATGGGAAATCGTATTTCGTGGAATTACGTAAAATGACGTCACCGACACTGCCGTTCCGCGCTGAATACCTAAACTTAAATAATATATTTCTCAGTCATTTATTGCCGGATTTTGAAATTTCTTTTACTGGTTTATTAGTTTTGATCTATACTTTGATGTCATTAGGCTTAATATAGTAATATCATGTGGTTGAACGGTAAAAGATTAATGAATATCGCGATTCTTAAATTTCACATTTAGTCAAACAAAGCGAACAATAACTAGGGCTGATTGTATAAAGGCTGGTTGAACTTCGCTTGTAGTTAACAACTGGATTAAGGTAAAGAATGGTTAAAATTTGACGTTTTGTCAAACTTCAACCAATTAGGTATCTTAACCCATTGATGTAATCCAAACGAGGTTTAATCTGCTTTATACAACCGACCCTTATGCCCGTCAGGAATCAAGACGGGATTCATGAAACTAGATTAGCAAATACGATCTTAAATAAACAACCAGTTATAATCGATCATTTGCGCATGAATCTACCATTATATCAACTATTGGTGACGTTTTCTGTCAATCCCAGAATTAATCTTCGATCTCGGATCAATCTACGAGTTAGTACGGGCATTAGTGTCCGCTTTACTAACAATGACACTTACTAAAAATCTTATATTGCTTGGCCACCTTGGATTATAAAGCCGGGCTCAGACGACTCGTGTACTTGGCGAATAATCGTTACTTTCGTATACTTGGCATGTCGTGTGAGGGGGTTACTTGTACAATTAATTGTCACTCGTTAGTTTTCCATTTCTTGTCGGTAAAATTGGTCCGAGTCAAAGGGATCACGATTATTCGCACACTTGCCAAGTACATACTTATCTATACTTGTAGAGGCGCTCAAACGGAATGCACAAATAATTTGCCTTTAGTGCGATTATTAATTTAGTTTTCAGTTAAAGACGGAAGCGTACAGACGTTTTTTTTGTTTTTTTCTTTTTTTATTGAAATGGAGTGGACAAATGAGATTGTGTTGGAATTTCTTGTTTTTTATGAAAATGAGCCGGTCATTTGGATGGCTAAACACAAAGACTCAACACAACAAAAGCCGCGGAAGCAACAACTAAATTCTCTGGACGCCGCTATCCATAATGGCAGTCACGTCACTGTCTAGTCATTCATTTGTACAAAGTATACAAATGTTCGCCCCAAATATTCGCCCTCGCGTACTTGTACAATGTACACGTCGTGTGAGTACCCTGCTTGCCATCGCAACTCGCCAAGCTAGTATACTTCCCAAGTACGCAAATAATGGTTTTTTTTTTTTTTTTTTTTTTTAAAGGTGCAGCTCATCAACTACTGGGTTATTAGTGCTACACCCTCCTTTGATCGTTAATCGCAAAACGAGTGTACTACTTCGGAATTATAGTAAGAAGAAATAAGGTAAGAACATTTGTGTATTCGCCAAGTACACGAGTCGTCTGAGCCCGGCTTAAGGTACGGTGCAATTCCATTCTGGTGCTAATCAATGATTAACTTTGACCATCGTTTATATAATAAAGATTTATTTTTATTGTTTAATGTGTACAGAATATGCTAAACAAGATTAGTTCATATTTTATGAATTTAATATTAACATAAGCACATATTTTAACAAATGAATTACTTTTTACTCCGTATTCACATCTTCTCATAGTGGAATACATCCGTTTTTTCTCATAAAATATATTTTTATTTCAATTTGCTACCCCTCTTCAGCTAATTTCTTAAAATGTACTCATTATCTATTCAATATCCATAAGGGTTTTAGAAATTCTAATCCGTTTTTCTTATTCCTCGAGCAATAATGAAATAACCTTTTCTGTAAATGTACGCTCTGCCTAATTTGCGCCTGCTATTTCCTGTCGGTCTCTGTATTCCCATTATACTCTACCATAAATTTACCAAAATGTTGTCTTAAAATCTGCATAGTTGCAGGTTTTTCTTAGAAAAACCCGTAAATACGGAATTGCGGATTAATGTTTAAAGTAGGTGCCGTTCTTAGTAAAATATTGTTTACAGGTAGAGTGAGAATGTTCACCCTTTACTATGGGAACCTTTGCTGTCGGTCTCTGTATTTCCATTATGTATATTCCATCGTGACTTTATCAAAATGTTGTCCCAACATCTGCATAGGTAATTGAAGGTTTTTCTTAGAAAAATCTGTATTAGGGTCATAGGTAAATACAGAATTGCGGATTAATGTTCAAAGAAGGTGCCGCTCTTAGTAAAATATTGTTTACAGGTAGTGAGATTTTTGACCTTTTTCGGTAGATAGGAACTTATACCATTGAATTTATAACTATAAATTCAATGCTTATACTACGGTAATTACTAACTGCATTTTAAACCAAGAAAGAATTTCTTTTAGTACAAACAAGGTAAATGTGTATTACTGTTTGTGGGGGTAGCAAATTATTCATAAGTAGGTACTAATTTACGACCTGCTTTAGTTTTGCTATGACATGACGTCAGATACTGTGACGAAACGCCAGTGAAACAAAGTTACACACTTTAGTTTTATACGCACTGAAATAACTTGCATTGGCGAAGAATAAAAATAATGAATTCTACCACCGTGCCACCCTTTGAATTTGTGTTTATCTCGATAATTTCGGTGATTTGACAATTTTTGATAACACGATACCAATGTAAGTGTAAAAACGCTTAAAATATTTACACCTAGGTAGCAAATTGAAATAAAAATATAGTTTATGAGAAAAAACGGATGTATTCCACTATGGGAAGATGTGAATATGGAGTAAAAAGTAATTCATTTGTTAAAATATGTGCTTATGAACATTAAATTCATAAAATATGAACTAATCTTGTTTAGCATATTTTGTACACATTAAACATTAAAAATAAATCGTTACTCAATTACATAAACGATGGTCAAAGTTAATCATTGATTAAAAGTACCAGAATGGGATACACCTTACCTTATAATCCAAGGTGGCCAAGCAATATAAGATTTTTAGTAAGTGTCATTGTTAGTAAAGCGGACACTAATGCCCGTACTAACTCGTAGATTGATCCGAGATCGAAGATTAATTCTGGGATTGACAGAAAACGTCACCAATAGTTGATATAATGGTAGATTCATGCGCAAATGATCGATTATAACTGGTTGTTTATTTAAGATCGTATTTGCTAATCTAGTTTCATGAATCCCGTCTTGATTCTTGACGGGCATAAGGGTCGGTTGTATAAAGCAGATTAAACCTCGTTTGGATTATATCAATGGGTTAAGATACCTAATTGGTTGAAGTTTGACAAAACGTCAAATTTTAACCATTCTTATACCTTAATCCAGTTGTTAACTACAAGCGAAGTTCAACCAGCCTTTATACAATCAGCCCTAGTTATTGTTCGCTTTGTTTGACTAAATGTGAAATTTAAGAATCGCGATATTTTACCGTTCAACCAACCCTTTTTTTTCAAATTAAAAAAACGCGATAAATTCTTCTATACTTCCGGTGTAAAGATTTACGAATTTCAGTTTATCAAAACACAGCAACTATCAAATAGGGACAATTGATATTACTATATTAAGCATAATGACATCAAAATATAGATCAAAACTAATAAACCAGTAAAAGAAATTTCAAAATCCGGAAATAAATGACAAAAATATATTATTTAAGTTTAGGTATTCAGCGCGGAACGGCAGTGTCGGTGACGTCATTTTACGTAATTCCAGGAAATACGATTTCCCATATAAACAAAAATTTGTAAAGGCGATTCATAGGCGATACCACTCTTTTTTGATCGCATGCTCAAGACATGCTCTTAGCAAACTAGGTGAAGTGACGTCCCGAAATTATTATTCCAATCGCAACTTTAGTCTTGTAACTTTGGGATTTGTGGAGTAATTTTATTGATTCTATCACATTTTTGTTTCATTTTACTTAAATTTTCATAATTAATTTATACCAAAAAGCTGGAAACTTCTCCATTGTCGACGATGTGGTCGCTGTCGGCGTAGTGTCCCTAGTAATTTTTTTTGCGAATAGTCGGCGTTGTGGGCACGTTCGGTCTAGTGTCCCTTGCACACTTGTCGGCGATGTGGGCACGGTCGGCGTAGTGTCCGTCGGCGAAGTGGGCATGGTCGGCGTTGTGTCCCTTGTACACTTGTCGGCGATGTGGGCATGGTCGGCGTTGTGTCCCTTGTCCACTTGTCGGCGATGTGGGCATTGTCGGCGTAGTGTCCATCGGCGTAGTGTCCCTAGTCGGCGATATGGACCATCCAAAAGTCGGGTCGGCGATGTGGGCATTCGGCGTAGTGTCCTAGACCCATTTAAAGGTATAATTCAGGTAACGTATCGATTTTGATGAGATATTTAACTTTGGCACATTTCCAATTTTTTGTCATAATCTACTCAAATTAAGTTTTGGAAACATCAATACTACATTATTTACTGTGCCCAACCGCACGATCCATAACATAGCAGATATTTATTTAGGCAAAGCAAAAAAGGCAAGTTTTATACAACGAGTTAATAACCTAAGGAACAACTACAAGTCAACGAATCAGTAAGTACAATCAGCGAACAGTGGCGTACCGACGTGGAGGTAATATTTTCAACCCCATACATCGTGAAACATCACACATTCCTTACCTTGGCTACTACTGAGCCAAATTGTGCCCCTTGTGACCTGTCGATAACTTCAGTATTCCTTTATCGATTTGATCGCAATTATACGTAGTTACGTAGGTATTACGCCTTAATCAAATGATTATGGGTTAACCCACAAGGTATTGATATCATGTGCCATTTTGAGTAAAATGGTTATTTATTGAAAAAATGACAAAACGTACTGCTTCTATGGACGTGAATTAAACTTTGGGTTTTTCCTATTTGGGTCACGAGTTTAAAACTGGGGTGCAACCCTCCGCATTCGATACTTTGGGGGTATAACGCGGTGATAATTTTGAATTTGACCTCTCGATGCCGTGCTCCACAATTAATAGGATTAATCTACGAGACAACCTGAACATGTATTATTTGTAACCTTCTTCCGACACTCCCTTTTCGAGATATTTGCTATTAAAGTTTTGACCCCACCGATCGATCCGTCTCGTCGACCCCTATTATTTTCCTTGTAGAGTACCCTCTTCCGACAATCCGTTTTTGAAATACTTACATTTGAAGTGTTGATCCCACCGACGAATGCGCTTCGTCCACACCTATCATGTTGTCTTGGTGAGCACCCTTTTTCGACACTCCGTTTTCGAGATATTCACATTTGAAATTCTGTTCCTACCTTTTCCTGGTTGACATTCTAGTTTGATTTTATTTGATATAGGTGGAATTAAGATTTCAGAATGATCGCACTACCAATAAGAAACGTTAGTTCTGCATATGCACGCAATGCATCCTGCTTTTGGCATGTTTGTCGTAAGGAATCGACTTGCTTTAATAGAAGGAGTCACTGATAAACTTTCAAAAGTTGATTTTTCTTCATTTTTTTGAGGTATGAGCTCAAAACCAAACCAATAAGGTTTGTCTATTCGTTTTCGTGCCAGAAGTTCTATGGTGCTAACAAAAAAATCCGACGACGACTACACCAACGACACCTTAACAGGTTTTTGTTACGTATTTCTTAAGGCGACATTGGAAAATCCAAAATTCGGAATTTTTTGGTGAAAGCAGGGGATCGGTGAAATTGCACCCAATGGTTAAAATTGCATAATAAAATTACGTGAGTGTGCAATCATTAATCTGGAGCTGTATTATTTAATTGTATCATAAGTAAACTAAAAAAGTCCGGCGACTCATTAAGAAGATTAAACATTCGTTGCAAATTGACATGATTTAAAGATACGTTACATACACTCATCAGCGCGTGTGGTATAATTCATTTAATTCGCAATTAATGCCGCAAATTAATTCGCACTTGTGCCTTTTTTTATTATTTGTACTCGTAATAGCCTTTTCGACAACTTTATGAATTATTGCACCGCATTCCGCGTTTAAATCAACGCAAACTTCTTCATCTCGCAATTAACGCCTCGCTCAGTTTATAATAAAACCCTCGACAAAAAATGAGTAAATTATGTTTACTTATTTCTTCATTTGCAATTTCCATAAATAAAACAGGTTTTTTGCATTAAAGCGGAGTGTCTTATAAAGAGTCACGACTGATGATAACAGTAAGATCGAGGAAGTCATCCGTGGAAATGGCGATTTTTTTTATCGTCCGACCGCAATCTAATGTTTGCATTATTTCTTCTGTATGTCTTAATATAAAGTATGTAATCACGACGTTCTTAAAACTCCTCCTTGTCCCTTGTGTAAACACGTTTCAGTTCTTCTTGTTGCTCTTAAGTGTACTCGAGTTTAGATAGGGCCAAATTTTAAAGATGGTGCTTTCGAAAGTGTCTCTTCATTACCTCACAAACTTTGCTGTTTTATTTGCATACCACGTAAAAAATCCATAAATTATTCTGTTTCTGTTTAGTTTTAGTTTGGCTGCATATTTGCGGAAGGTAACACTTAGGGAGGGCAAGTTTATAGCAACAAGATGCAATTCAAATTGGCTGTCCTATATTCTATATAATGTAATGACGTCCGGTGTATATTAAGAAAACAATTAATAGTGCAGCGGAGAGCCGGCGCTAACTCGCTTATTTGAGGTAGTTTTTTTTTCGGAGTAGAAAGAATTGGGACCCACACCATTTTGTTCAGAAATGTTTGAATCTTCAGAATCTCGCTTTACGACATTTTCCCGTGGTCCTGACAAAAGTTATAGGCCGCTAAAGTTGAAATTTACTCATTTTCGCGCGCGCGACTAGACCACCGAAAGTATTTATTTTCTCAGCAACTAAGCGATATACATCAATCATTCCTTTTGTAAAATGAAAGTACATTTATAGCAGAATCTAAAGCATTCAATTTACCTACCTTGTTATGCACAGTTTTTAGAAAAATGACCGTCAACTTCCAAAATTCGTGTAGCAGATGAAAAGTGCGCACTTTGAACTCTCATAACTTTTTATTTCACGATATCGATTTCCAATATTTATAGCTCATTCGATGCTCCAAAGCATTGTGATTATTTTATTTTCTATAACATTACCGTGAATTTTCATAATAAAAAAGTTACGGTCATTTAAGTAAAAACCTACCGACCTCGCCGAGTCGGTAATCGCGAGTGAGACGGAGAGGGAAGGATAGTCAGCAGCGTTCGCTAAACAAGGAGCGATGCGTAAGAGATTTTACTTTACTAAGAAATTTCTCTCCGAATACCAAAACTAGCTATTTAGGCCGTTTAGTTTACAAATGCATTCCGCCGAGTTGCATTGTAAAATCTCAAACAATTCATTAACTCCATGTATCTCAGTTCTTTGGTGAAATATACCTTTCCCTGTAAATTTTGGGGGTTACTCCACATCAGGTATCTCTTGTGCTGTGCTGTATATTGCAAGATCAGCAGTAACAACGGTATGATTTTGTCCCAAAGATTCAGGCTTGTTTTTTGATTTCACTAGACGATGGTTAGGATGGTATTGTAGCTCGCTGGTGGAGAATTCAAAAACGGCATAGGTATATTATATTGAATGGTAGATACCGGAACTTACTTAGGAGGATTATCAGCAGGTACTTAGGCTGTTAAAGTCAGTTATCTGGTCGTTATCTAGTGATAGGTAAACCTGGTGGTCAATCATTTCTAGACATGCCGTCTGCATGATCTCGAATTTAAACTTAACTTAAATAATTTAAATATGTAGTCATCTCAATAGTTTCAAAACTTTTATGAGTTTATTTTTTCCCCCCGGTTCTTTTGAAATGTGTTAAATTCAACTTTCAACTTTTAATGTAATAATTCAACCCTCCGGTTGGTTGTCTTCTTAACAAGGCTTGATAATAATTCGTTTTGAAACTTAGGACAACCTTTCCGGTTTAACCACCCTTCAGGTTTTTTCACTTGGCTTCGGCCAGTTAATAATTAAAAAACAACATGTTCGTCTTATTCGTCTTCAACGTTTGTAACTTACCGTTTTCCTGTTAAATTTCACATCGCCTGATGATGGCAGTACCCCGAAGCTATAGTCGCTTTTATTTTTAAAAACTTCAACGAATAAAAACTATATGGGGAAGGTTTAGAGAGTTTTGATCACACAATATATTTCAACCCCCATTTCGAGGAACGATGGATCCAAACACCAAAAAAAAAAAATCCATGTATTCGTTTAGGAGCCACCCTCAAAAAAGTGGTAAAGTTTCTTTTTTTCTCAGCAACAGTTACAGAGACTGGTGGTAAGTCTTTGAATAGGTTTTGCTGTATGCCTTTTCCGGTTTTGCAAATAATTTTTCAAAATTCCTACCGCAAAAGGACACACCCCTCAATAGGGGTGCGAAAAAATGTTGATTTCGACGAAATTTGGTATCTGGTGGTTTTTGAATCTGAAATTAGTTTTTGAAAATTCGAAAAAAATAATTCCACTGCAATTCTTGGCCGGACAACGAAAATTGACAAAATTTCACGAAGTTGGTTGTCTAGGTACATACTTACGGAACAAAATTATTGAACAGTTTTTCTTAAGTTCATTTTTCAAACAAAAGTTACACTCATTTGCAAATTGGTCTTTCGGGTCAGAAAATGTTCTCCGACAGTGGCATAACAAGTACAGTAAACGTCAATTTTACATGTTCTGCTAAGGGTGTCTACCTACATTTCACAAAAATTTGTCAAATAAAAAATGATAATTTTATCACAGCGAGCAACTTCGACATCAATGAGGAAACAGTCACAGAATAAGAATAAGTAGGCCATATTCTGTGGAAACAGACGAAAAAAATTCAACGCACAGTCTTTTTTCAAAAGCGAGATACATCGACAGAAGAAATCCAAATTCCTCGTTTACCTATCACTAGATAACGACCAGATAACTGACTTTAACAGCCTAAGTACCTGCTGATAATCCTCCTAAGTAAGTTCCAGTATCTACCATTCAATATAATATACCTATGCCGTTTTTGAATTCTCCACCAGCGAGCTACAATACCATCCTAACCATCGTCTAGTGAAATCAAAAAACAAGCGTGAATCTTTGGGACAAAATCATACCGTTGTTACTGCTAATCTTGCAATATACAGCACAGCACAAGAGATACCTAATGTGGAGTAACCCCCAAAATTTACAGGGAAAGGTACCTATTTGTACCTATATATTTCACCAAAGAACTGAGATACATGGAGTTAATGAATTGTTTGAGATTTTACAATGCAACTCGGCGGAATGCATTTGTAAACGGCCTATTAATTATATGGCCAGTTTTGGTATTCGGAGAGAAATTTTTTAGTAAAGTAGAATCTCTTACGCATCGCTCCTTGTTGCGCGAACGCTGTTGACTATCCTTCCCTCTCCGTCTCACTCGCGACTCCCGACTCGGCGAGGTCGGTAGGTTTTTACTTAAATGACCGTAACTTTTTTATTATGACAAATTCACGGTAATGTTATAGAAAATAAAATAATCACAATGCTTTGGAGCATCGAATGAGCTATAAATATTGGAAATCGATATCGTGAAATAAAAAGTTATGAGAGTTCAAAGTGCGCACTTTTCATCTGCTACACGAATTTTGGAAGTTGACGGTCATTTTTCTAAAAACTGTGCATAACAAGGTAGGTAAATTGAATGCTTTAGATTCTGCTATAAATGTACTTTCATTTTACAAAAGGAATTATTGATGTATATCGCTTAGTTGCTGAGAAAATAAATACTTTCGGTGGTCTAGTCGCGCGCGCGAAAATGAGTAAAGTTCAACTTTAGCGGCCTATAACTTTTGTCAGGACCACGGGAAAATGTCGTAAAGCGAGATTCTGAAGGTTCAAACATTTCTGAACAAAATGGTGTGGGTCCCAATTCTTTCTACTCCGAAAAAATTTTTTTAACGATTTCGCGGCTCTTTCCGCTGCACTATAACCCACCGACTTAAAGGTAAAGAACAAATTATTTTGAAAAGTATCCCTTCATATCCAACAGTTGGTGTTGCGTGTACAAATGAAGCTGCAATATTTATTCTGTGGACTGTATTTGCAATTGCGTGCTAGGCTTTTGTATGGGATGTTCAAAGAATATCGACCCTAATGATTAACGTGTTTATTGATTAAAAATGCAAATAAAGTAAATTGATTCTAAATCTTGATCGATACGACACATGTACTAGAAATTGGAATAATTACGAAGGTAATATGACTGAAAGGACTTACTTGTTGTTGTTTTGAAGTAGGTTCAATAAACAAATGAAGGTGGCGTATGGCGGCGATGGTTACTTTTCTTCGGTAGCGATGGCGTAGATCGCTGGCTGGTTAAACAACGAAAACAATGATTGGCGTCGACGAAGGCGATAATATCGACAAAAGCTTTCACAGCGTTGTACAAATAAGTTCGGGAAAATGGCATGCTACTTTTTAACAGACACGATCATTATTGATGGTTGTACGACGATTTTGTATTGTTCTGGTATTTTTCCTACTCTTACTTACTTTCTAATTGTTTGACTGGCAGGAAATTAATTGTGAAAATTGGTAATTAGGTCCTCCAAGCAAAAGAATTAATTTGTCAGCTACGATGATACTAGCGCCATTTTATATTCTGCACATTTATTGATAAACTAAAGGAGAGCATAGCAATCGATATAAAAAGGCTACTAAATTGGTTTTGTGACAAAAAATTAACGATTAACTATGAAAAAACCTTTCTTTCTGGGCCAAGGTAAGAATTTTTCTCTGTGGCAGAGATGGGAATTTCCTTAAATCAGTTGCGAGCATTCTGCCGGCTACTCCGAATTAGGTTTTCCTGCAGTTTTCCTAATTCGTAAGGTAAATACCAGAGTAGTATAGAACAACTTAAGACCTTCTGCAGGGGCATCTCTAAAAAGCATTATGCGGGTCACTCTGTAATTAAGCAAGAGGCTGTTGAGGACCCAGAAAGAGAGAGAGAGGCGCAATAAATTAAAAAATAATGATAACGTGTTTAATTATTTCAAGATCTCATGTCTGTTATTTTACAATGTTAAAAGTTTTTCTATTTGTCTTCTAGTATAAAAACAGTCACGTCAGTCATCGCAGGTAGCCCCCCTAGTCATTTAATGATAGTCATAGTTACTTTTGATTGATTTTTGGATACACTGACGCACGGTGCTGGTAACATACCAACTTCTGAGATTCCTTCAAAACTAAAATCTTCCCAAGATTAGGCGTGTTTTGACGACGGCCGCCATCTTGCATTTTTTTAAATGACAACATGCGTCATTAAAAATTTTTTTTGGCATTTTCCAGAAAAAGGATTAAATGTTTACTTCACTAGAAAGAGAAAACAAGACGCTTTCTAGTAATGTGTCACATGATCCATGTTGCCATTAAAAAAATACAAGATGGAGGTGTACGTGTACCTCAGAATTGTGGTAATGAGAACATTTCTTTTTTATTTCTCTACCGCTCCCCCTGGAATCCTCCAGTGCCCACTGGGGGGAGGGGGCGTAGCGTCCCCGTTGGGAACCTATGATCTAGCCCATGCGAAAAAAAGGTAAGTTTTGCAGTGGGCGGCTACCTGCGACTGTTCTTATACTAAACGTCGAATAGCAAACCAGGCGTTGGTAGCACAAGAACTTATATCAACAGCAGCATCATCTTCATCTCAGGAATATAGATGAAAATGAAGGCAG
Source organism: Photinus pyralis (assembly GCF_008802855.1). Classification (NCBI taxonomy): domain Eukaryota; kingdom Metazoa; phylum Arthropoda; class Insecta; order Coleoptera; family Lampyridae; genus Photinus; species Photinus pyralis. The sequence goes on from NW_022170663.1 coordinate 46,663,491, forward strand.
TATATTTATTTCTGTACTAACGAAACGGTTTTTATTCTCTTAAATACTCCTCTGGAAAAAAATACGTTAGTAAATGACGATCAGACCATAGAAATAGATCAGTGGAAAACATTCATTCAACCTCAAATAAATTCAGGTTCAGGTTGTGGAGAAATATAAATTTTAAATATTGAAACAGGAAAAAACCATTACAAGCGGTTAATTTTTAGTTTTCAATCAACTATCGCCATGGAAAAATAAAACAATGGTACTTTGTCTGACCCAATCGAAACGAACTTAAGCGTCTCCCCCTATTTTTGTAGCACCTTTGAGAGCACGCGCTATTGTGAACCCCACTTTCACTTTTCATAAGACGCACTATTTCCACAGTTCTTTAAAAAGATTTGTCTTATCACGTAAACAAATTGTTATTAATTACTGTTTTATCCAAACCGATTAGCTTGTAACACACATTTTACAAATAACTTCTAAACATTGAAAAATTTTACACAATGATACACTTGCAAATTTTATTAACTGAAAATGTCTTAAACCCAATAATTTTGCGTATGTAATCTGACCCACACAATTAAACAAAAAACGAACTATTTGTAGCGTGATAAGCCTTTCTCATAAACAAAAAAATATGCGTTCTAAAATTATGCGTGTTATCACATCAATATACAGTGTGTCCTCCGATTGTTTGGTCATCTCTTCTAAACGACAAATAATTTTTGAACTGAGTTTTAAGCAAAAAAAAAAAAAGTTTTTTGAACATTTCAAATGCGCTTTTGATTTTTCGAAACTGAAATTGTCACAAATTAGAGGCCAACCAAGCAGGGCTGATCACCAGAAACTCCAATTGGGAAATTTTGTTGTCTTTTTAGAAGAGACGACCAAACAATCGGGGACACTGTATACATGATTCATTCATGATCCACCGTAAATGGCAAAATATCAAATCAGACTTTTGGATTTGTTTACAAACTGGAACCCTAAGCGAGAACAGTAAGTAATCGCCAATCGGATTCGGTAGCGGTATCTACGGGAAAGCAAATGGAGGAAAGCGAAACAATATCTCCATTTTTAATTAATCAAAGCAGCAAAAACTTATTATTATTATTATGGTCGGTGTTTCTTGTGAGAACTCAGGTCCTAGCCTGGTTAACTAATCGCACTGATTAAAATCAAGTAACGATTAGTGTCTATGTCTGTATCTGGTGAAGTTATGTAGGGTCCTAAAAAAAATGAAATAAAATTATTATTATTATTATTATTATCTGTAATTGGTCTTAAAATTCAAATTAATTAAGAGTGCTTTTTTCGACACCCCGCCGGACTATGTGGAATGAAGTTTACTGCAACATATTTAATTTAGCTACTGTTAATTCCACTTACTTAATTGACCGGATTGAAATTTTAAGAATCGGTAACCTATTGTAAATTGAAATTCCTCAGGCAGGCATAAAGGTCGTTTATAAACCTGCACGGCCTTGCATTTTTAATGTTCGTTTGACATTAAGATAGAAAACCAAAGTCATCTAAATAATTACCTAACGGAGCTGACATTCTAAAATATTAATTCGCGTTCGTATTCTAAATGACAGGAGCTTTTGGACGCAACAAAGACAATTGAAATATCTTGACGGGGACGGTTACAAACGACGAATTAAACCAATTAGCTTAAGCTTCTATTGTCAACTCCTAGAACTTCATAAATACTTTCGGCACGACACTTTTCGTAATGAAGCGCCCAACTTAAAACGTTTCTAGATACCAGGTGTTCATCGGAGCTGGTCGACTTCGTAGCTTTTCATTTGTCAGTAATCACCATCCTGAATTATATTATGACATTATTTTTGAGTTTTTCCTATTTGAAGCAGATCGAGTAGAAAATAACGATATTAATATATTAAATATTAACATTACAAATTACCACAATTTTCGGTGACTGCGCGATTTCGAAATTATTAAAAACACTGCACACAAATTGCAACTATAATTAGAGAATAGTTACAATAAATAGGTATTCCTGAAAAGAGACGAGAACCAAATGTTCCATAATGGAACCGATTACCGCAGGTATAATAAGAAACAAATGATGAAGTTTAACACAAATTAAAACAATGGAAAGCAAATGATTCCCGAGTGATAAAATAAAAGGCTTATACAACCTACATAATATAAATTCAAAGCTCGACTGCGATAAACTGTCGCCACAAATCGCGAAATTATGTCCTGAATAATAACGAGCGCGCTGACAGCGGGACAAAGGGCTTTTGTGCCGAAATGTATATAATTCCGCAATCCGGCGATCTTGATGTCCCGACCGAAATTTAGAAAACATACGCGCCTTCTCTCCCCTCCGCAATTCGGAACGATGAAACTAACCTCAATCTAATTATTATATCTTTACGAAAAGTAAATTGCTTTGTTTGCAAGACCAAGTTCGTGTAGGTAAGAGTAATGAATGCATTCGCTTAGTTCGGAACTGCCACTGTTTGTTTTAGCTATTCCGATTAGAATTACTTCCTCTCAACTGTGTCAAATTATTAGCTTTTGTGTCGATAATAGGAGTGTAGGTAATTAGTTACCAGGGGCGCATCCTAAAAGTTAGTTAACTTTGCATTTGTTTTTAAAAATCCGTATTGAAAGATGCAGCTTATTATGTCCCTATCATTTTTGTAAAACTTATTGAATCGTTTTTTGCTTTCACTAAATAAGATGCATGTTAAAATGTGAGCAAGCAAATTGGAATTAATAAGTCAATTTAGTTAGCGTTAGACTGTAACGGTAACACAATGTTGAAAAACGCAGAAGGAAGAAATCCACATCCACAATTGCCATGTTACAACGTGATCGACAAATACGTGTAACAGCGGTCTAATTTCGAGTTGTTTGGTTTAAACAAAATCGGTGCGAGATCTGTAGAATTAGCAAGGCCATTTTTGTTTAGGTTAAAATAATAGAATATACTTACGGTACAATTTTTTTTGTACACAATTCACTTTATAGATAATCACAATGGAGATTCTCATTCTTGAAATTTGAACGAGCCAAGTTTAAACGAAAAACTAAATTTTTCTATCAAATCCAATTGGAATCGGTTCATAAATTGTAAAATACATGCAATACAAACGGCTTCAATTGGCCAGAGATTGATAACTTTAAGAACATACCAATCTAAATTTTCCTTGATAATTTTTAACTTCCACCAAGTATAGTTTACGAATGGATCTTAAAGATAAACAACATTTGATGTTAAATAAACAGAAGTACAGTACCTCGTACAAAATAGGCTCAGGGCGGCGTTGAAATTAACAATGGGATTTGTAGATTAGAGAGATAGCAAGGAATAACTTTTACTTCTATGATTTCTCCAGCGAATCGTTGCTCTATGGACGAATTTTTTCTTTTAGCGCAGCCAAACAAGATTTGGTTCGCGACGGTTTGTTGTGAATGGGTGAAATGGTTCTAAACTTTTATCCTAGCACATTATGGCATTATGGCTCAATGGTAGAGCACTGGGCTATAAATCCGGAGATCGGGTGTTCGAACCTGGGTTGAGGTGAATTTTTCATATGTGGCAGAGATTGGGAATTACCTTAGACCAGTTTCGAGCATTCTCCTGGCTACTCCGAATTAGGTTTTCCTGCAGTTTTCCTAATTCGTAAGGTAAATACCGGAGTAGTATAGAACCACTTAAGACCTTCTGCAGAGGCACATCTAAACAGCATTATGCGGGTCATTCTATAATTGGGCGCAAGCCTGTTGAGCGTCCAGAACAAGAGAGGGATAATAAATTAAATTAGATTAAATTAAAAAGAGCTTTCACCAAGTCAAAATTTAAAACCTTACCTGTATTAGCGCTGAGATAACTTTATATTGAATTTTAAATAGCTCTTTGTGACGTAACATTCATCGGCGCGCTTAATTAATTTATCCTTGACCGAGTACGGCTGGTTTAATTCCTGCGACGGAACGCGTTTTATTCACTTATAATTGCACAAGAGGTTTGTATTTTACCGAGTAAATTTGGGCTGTTAAGGTGATGAAAATCTGTTGCCTAGCAATTAGACGAGAAAAACTATCAACTAATACAAATGCGACACCGAAGGTTTGTTTATTTCCTGTTAAGTTTACGATAATCGTTTTTTTTTCTACGCGTTTCGAGAAAAAATACTCGAAATCACAACTTGGTTTTATGGTGCCCGAAAAAATAGCAGCTTTCGCTCTTGTGATTTTGGAACGAAATTTATCGCTTTAACCGAAATGAACAAAACTTTTGAGTAGTCCGGTTAACTTACCCACTGCTCTGAGCCAAACCTCACAGAAAATTTATTTTGGACCACACACTGATCGCACTAACTAGTAGCCCAAATCCGAATGAATTCAAAATCTTTCTCGAATAATCCTTACTCCTACAGTAGTCGTGCGAATAATTATTACACGTTTAGCAGCCCCGGTCTCCGAGACCGAATTCGCTTATTGCAAAGAATGAATGGGTTTTTCCTTTTTTTAATTCTAATTCTGGTTTCCTACTGGAGACACACATAAACATAATCTCTTACAGGTAACGAAGAAATTAAAAAAAAATATAAACACAAAACTATGATTAAGAAAGTACAAATACTATTATTGTATTGCAAGTAATAAGTGGTTCTGGTTCACATATGGGCACTTACTCGTTTTCATTTACATTATCTCGATATATTTCTGAAAAATATGCGCAACTACCACAATTCACATTTTCTTGATCTTGTTTTTTATCGTTTCCGCAAACTTCTTTAAACTGAACTTGAGTCACTAAAATAGGAAGGTATTGAGCATATATAATCTGCTTTCTTAATTAAGGCCTACAAAATTGCTTCTTATTAATGAAAACGGCCATCTTTATTCATTGATTCGTTTGCTTCATTCCTATTTCACGAATTAAATGAAGGCTTGGAGCCGCCCTATAGACTCTACTTACACCAATACGCATTGCGCACCCCTAAAAAAACTTCATGAATAAAATTCGAAAAAATAAATCCAAATTAAGAGTTACCGTTACATAGGTAATTGAAAATAACTAAGAGCGGCTTATGAGGCAATTAAGGGAAACGTAGGTGGAGTATTAAAGAAAGTCGAGTAGATAGCAAATGATTTGAGAGGAAATTGGGGTTAATTTGACGGGAATTTAAGGGAAAATTGATGATAACATGATGATTTAAGAGAATCTTATGGATAATACGAGAGATGCATTCAGGAGAATTTGAGAGCGACTTGGAAAAGGTCAAGAGGAAAATGGGGAGAGTATCTGGCTTCGAAAATTCAAAAAAGTGGCTCTACGACGGATATTATGGAATTAAATTTAGGTTGGCCTTTTTTTATTACAATAAATAGGGTTGTGCTTCGACTGATCAATGAGAAGATCTAAGGCAGAAGAATCTAATATGACCCACGTAAGTGAGCAATATCATTGTCATATTGGCATTAAGGCATTGGGCCCCAAAAGCCTTTGCACCGGAGGAACTTCCTTCTAACTACTCTGTTCAGTCCGAACCGGTACGTGTACATTATACTACTAATACGGTCTGGATGTTATCATTTGGGGAAGAAAACCAATACCGGCATCAAATCAGACGTTCACACTCAATTTGTTTATTGAAAAAACTAAATACACGTTATTGGGCTTTGGTTAGGTGGTACGCAGTTGCAATGTAAGGCAACCAAAACGGAATTCCAAAGAATACACAAAAAAGCACTGTGGTTCTCCACTTGTTTCCTAGTTTAAAGGGAAGGTTCGAGCCAACAACTCCGCCTGAATCGTGATGACAGCTTCGGATACTATTTACGAAGGTACTTGCAACTTTCTGAAAAGAATTATAATTATAACAAAATATGTTGGTGTGTACATACTAAATGGGGTCGTTGCTGATAAGCATCTAAAGCTTTCAGTTTTACATTCGGTGTCTTTAATTGAAGGAGTACTCTTGATAGACGTAGCATTTTTAGAAATGATTAGAAATCTCGAAAATAAATCGAATTTGACAACTTGACAGCTGATATTACTATACAACTTGATTTGTTGTTTGAATACACTGATAAGTTGGTATTCCATGCACGGTACTTACCAGAAATGATGACACTTCCGTCATCGATTTGTGGATCAATTTCAGACTCTTTTTCTTTGTAATAGAAACGCGAAGCAGACGTGCAAAATTTCTATAGTATTGTCCTAACTTGATTCATAAATCGGTGACGCAGGGTGAAAATTATGACAGATAGGGATACGGTTAAGGGCCGGTTGTACAAAGCTAGTTTACACCTTGTTTGTGTTAAAGCATCTTAAAATTAGAATGATCCGGGTCAGTCCAACTAGAAGTACTGACTACTCTGATTTTTTTTAACGAGGGTTGACGAGAAAGTCGATGGAAACTCCTGGACCTCGTAAATGCATGCGGCTTTGATTTTGGAATTCCCACACGATTGCACAAAATTACGCAATCCGCCGGTAAGCGAAAAAACGTCATTAAAAAGTGTTGCGCACCAATAGGAGCAGTCATGCGACTAATTACAATATGTAGTTTATGTTTAACCTACTCTTCTACTTTTCAGGCGGCTTAAACCGAATATTTCTGACGAACGCGAGCGTGACTTGACGCTTTTTGCCCTACGGTTTCATTCTGCCTTAAATTTCCCATTTCGGGATGCACATCTTTTTCAACCAATAAACAAGCTCCCCCCAAGCAATAGAACCACTAGAAACCTAAACTGGCATTTCCCATCAAACTTACGTTGATTTACTTCCCAAAGACGCTGCGTACCAGGATTAATAACGGCGTAATCAGTAAGATCGGCACGTAGTTCTAGTGAAATTTGTCTCGGGGCGCGACTTTTGGCGCTGCAAACTTTCATGCAGGACTGCCCTCGGGAACCATTCCCCCCAAATAAAAAACCGAACAAATTTAGTAAAATTCAAATCAATCGAAATGTGTTAACTGGTCCCCTTTCGGGGTCTAACAGTTGATATACCCTAAAAGAATTCAATACATTACTTAAGTTGCTTGGAGTAGCTTAGATTAATTCAACTAAGTCTTGGTTATAAAAAAATTAGATTACAAATGGAAAGCTTTGTACAGAGTGTCCCAAAAGTATGGATCTTCAGGTTTAACTATTCGCTATATAAGAAAAATATTTCAACTAAAAATTGCTTGATAATTTTTTACACTTTTTGGTGCACAACTTATATTTCATGGTGCCATTGTGTGGAGTTATGACGTCGTCAGCTTCTTGGAAACCCTGTACGTTACTAGTTATTTAGATTCTTTCGAATGCGTTCTATATTGTTTAAATCCATGGACAGTCTGATGGACGATAACACAATCTTAATGTCTTTTACATGGACCAAACGGGTGATTCAGATTTGTTTGTCATGATGTCATGAAGCAGCGTGTGAAGGACTAAATTTGCAGTGTTAAACGGTGGTGGGTTTTGATTAATTGCCCATATACGCGCGAGATTGGTTTCAGTATGCTCAGTCTATAAGTAATGATTAATAATGGCCGATGTCACCTATTAGCACCATTTTGAGGCGTGTTAGGTAATTAAAATAGAGTAGGGTAGGTCGAAGCAAGGAAGGTCTTACTGCACAATACGGGAATTTCAATCAAACCTCGAATCAAACCAAGTTATTTAAATCCATCAGCTCGAAAAAACCATGGGAAAAACTCGTGCGCGTAACAATTTTGATTGAGAGGACAACTTTTTGGTTTGCAACGAGAAACTGTCATTAGAGATAATAATAATAAAGGTGATATGCGCCAAAATAGAAAATAATTTCAATGATTATTGTAAATTTGATTACCTTACAAATAATCAATAATGAATTTATAACCGTTATGATTTGTTACTCACTTACCACATACGAGCGCAAAATCACAACTAATTCAGTCGCCGTCGATGTTTGATCTGCTATTAAGCACAATTCGATTTGCTTATATAGCAAACTGAAAGCTTTCACTTACCTCCATCACTACAACCTTAAAACTTAGTCAAACGTCAACCAATGAGAAATAGTCCAGGCTATACAGGGTGTTTCGAAATTCGCGCACACGGACTATGGGATGGTGTTATACGACAAAAACTGAACAAAAAGTTCGTCGACCAGTTTTCCATCAGACCGCTATTTTTCGAGCTACCGCGGTTTTAAAAATCTCCGCCCCCCTACAGTTAAAATTAATAATAACACATTTTCAAAAACACGTTGTGGCACCTCAACATTACCGTTGAACAGAATTCGGTCTTCTAATATTCTAAAAACGTTAGCATCTGGTAGCCGCCGCAGAGGATGTCGCAACTCGTATGAACGCACCGCTTGCCCTGCTCGATTATTACAACCCCCAAGTGCCATCAGCATATCGTAATATTCTCGATTTGAATAATTACCGGCCATTATTTCGCAATTTGAATTGTACGATAATTACAATAAATTGTTTTGAACTATCTTTTGTGGTCCGGCATTTTCATTTTCAGATTTTTCGAACAACTCGAAACGTACCGGTCTGATCAAAAACTGGCAGAGGAACATTTTATTCAGTTTTCGTTGTATAACACCACCCCACAGTCCGTGTGCGCGTATTTCGAAACACCCTGTATAATATTTTGTTACAAAAAAAATTAGTTACCGGGCGAAACCGGGTTTTTGAGGCAGGTGAAATGAATAGAAATTGGGAAAAAATAATTAAAACAGCTGAATTTTTTCGCGGGTGAAATCCCGGGGGTTGAAAGGGGTGCAAAAGTGGTGTTTTGCAAATTGTGGCAAAAGTATTAATTTTAGACGAAAATGTTCAATGTAAAAGTTATAGAGATTTAAAAAAATGAGCAACTTTTGTATCTGCACTATTTACACATTACCTCCAATTTTCCTAGATAAACCGGAAAACCTGTTTTTTTCGTTTTTTATTCCTATTTTTGTGAAAAAAAGTCGTAGGAGTTTGAAATTTGGAGGAAACAGCTTGTTTTATGATAAAAAAGAAGACAATTTTTTGGGCCCGTAAAGTTGAACCGTTTCCAAGATCTCACGATTTCTGAAAAAAACCACCTCTTTTTCAAGGGGATGAAAAATCTATTTTTTTCATCGTACAGAGGTGCGCGGGGTAGCAAAATTTTCGGGAAGACTTATAGTTTTAGAGCTATTTAGCCGGGACTAAACGATTATTTTATATACAGTACTCAGTTTCAACACAGATTTAATAAATCTGTGGTTTCAAGTATTATCGTATTTTCTTAGCTTTTATTGTTCTAGAGACACTTTTGTACAAATGAAGTGCAATTTTCAACGCTGAGTGTGAAAGAAAAACTGGTAATAAGATTAATGCTTTTTTTCTTACCATCCACAAAATTGTATTTTCTGTCCTTTGCACCAGAAAGTAAAGTTTTCAACAGGCCAGCACTGGTGCCTCGCAAATATTCCGTGTGAGAACAAACACATGTTACGGGAAAAAGTGGTATCTACCACAAACCAAAACTGATGAAACCCCTATGAAATATTCATTACAATGTATGGAATGCGTTGAAACAATTTGTTCTAATTGCGTTTATTTTTAGAAGAAAAGAATTTTAATTTGACATGAAATAATAGGTGAAGAAATGATACAGTTTTTTTCTCTCGCTATAAAAACAAACGTTCATGCGTTGATTTATGTCCTCGCATGTAGCCATCAGCGCATGAAGATGAGTTGTACTTCTGTAATACCAATTACGAGTTATAAATCTTAATTAAGTTCACCAGCATTGCATAGCAAGAAATTTATAACGTTGTTTACTTTTACTAATAACATTTATAATTTTATTTCATCAATCACTCTTTGCCAGCCGCATTGACGTACGCCATGTCAAATTAAAAAGACAAAAATGGCTTTCTGTTTTAAGGCTATTCAAACATTTTACGATTTCGCATTCCGGCTGATCAAATAAAAGGCCACTAAGGTGAAATACAACATCTAAAATTTCACCCACTTTCTAAAGCGATAAAGAGTCAAAGAAAAACCTAATTTGTGTACATAGTCGAAATGTTTAAACAAATTTGATTACAAGGTGTGTAATTTGTAATTGTAACAACTTCGTAAATCTTTACGAGCGGTTTAACTGCCACACTAAGATGCAATAAACTTGCCATTTTCATTCGACGAAAAATAATGGTGGACGCTTTTATTGGTTATGATATTGAATGACACGATTATAACTTTCTTATATGTTTACCATTTTATTTCCAGGGGATTACGATGTTTCTCATTTAAAATACGCTTTTCGTTCCGATGTTAGAGTAAAATATTATTTGAGAAAGCGAGATCATGATCAGTACTCACTTCCAAGGAAGTGTAGGTGAAAGCAAATCACGTGATTATTTTCCAATATGGGCGAAGGATTAGGCTTAAAAAACTTAAAAACTCCGGTACACTCCCTCTTCTTGATTAATTTTCCCTGGGATTTTATCTTCATTGTCATAATTTGTTATAATTTTGTTGTTTTTCATTTTTTAGTGCAAATTCTCCATTGTTCTGCACTTCCGTTCCTAAGTCATTTTCTAATTTTTCACATTCAATTCTTTTTCTCCAGTTGGGTAGCAGCTGTTCCTCTGCGGTATGGCCTTTGAGAAACTCAAGCCGGCTGACCAGAGCTCAAAAGATGTAATAGTTTTAAATATTTTACTTATTTTTGAATTATTGTATCACAACATAGGCAACCAAAGTTGCATCCGCCGTTCACGATTGTGATGGCCGGGTGCAGAGACACTGACATCGGGTATTGTTACGGTTGTCGATGTTGCGGATGGCAAATAAAAACCATTCACGTGTTTTTTCCCCGGTTTCCAAATAAGGCCGACTAGGATAATATAATTAAAAGGATTCTTCTGCTAAATTCAAACAACCTCGTATAGGAAAATCTTTCAGCAACCACAGAGGGCGGTGACAATTGTGTTGGCGTCAAGTCGACTGACTTAAGCACAAATCCCAATGCACTATGCAGCACTAATTAACGTGAACCTAGCGGAATTGACGTTACGGATAGTCAAGCGAGGAGGATGGGCAATGGAATCAAACTAAATATTAAAATTAAAAATAAAAATTAACAGTAAAAAACGTAACGAATTAAATGGAAGGATACTTGGTGGATGAAAACACAAGGTATAGTTTTCTATTTTATTTTATTTTGCCTTTATGTTTGAGTGGGCGGGGTTTCAGCCAAGGCCGCTCTACCAACCCAACCCACTATACATTTACAAATATTCATGCTCGAACCCGGATTCGAACCGGGGACCCTTAGCACCACAGTCCAGTTTTAATTGAACTGCGCCACACGGGTCGGCAACTCGGGTATTTGGTCTGGAGTACACAGGAATAATTTTCTGGTCTGGAATAATCTCGGCAAATGAGCGATGGTAAAATACAGATTCATTATTTGATGGAGGATGAGCAAGAGCTCAGACAAGTGTAGATATAAGAACGGAGCAAGTGCAGTAGATGGGGATTAAGATTGGACCTGGACGGCAGCAGGAGACATCTAACGTAGGAACTTTACAACACCACTTACGGGAGTTTGCAAATAAAATTACTTTTTTGTCCATTTTTCTTCTCTGTCATATTTAGCGCATTTTTGAGAATAAAAAAAAATGTGCTATTGTTTGCGTTTTGTCCGTCCGGACCCACTTCTACCGTTTTGAATTACTTCTAGGGGAATGGTCCTGGAAGTTTTTGCAGTAGGTAGCCTATACCTTGAAGGTGTGTCAGGCGGCCATTAAATTTCGCTGTCTAAAAATGGGGGGGGGGGGGGGTAAACACATGTTCTACCCTTCATGGTATTCAAATGAAAGGTCTCATCGAAATAAATTGGTTTGTACAAACTATAACTTTCCCGTGCGACTCTTTTTCGAGATCAGTGAGCGACGGGGACTGAGGGGAGGGAGTTAAAAATTAATTTTATCTTTAATTGTATTCTAATTAAAGGTCTCAACGAAAGGAACCGTTTTCTACCAACTACTGCCTTTCTTTCTGTCCTCTTATCAAAGTACGGACCAGAGGGGGGGGGGAAGGAACTACTTCATGGTACTCTAATGAAAGGTCTCAACGAAAGGAACCGTTTTATACCAACTACTGCCCTTCTTTCTGCCGTCTTATCAAAGTACGGAGACTAGAGGGTGATGGGGGGGAGTGGAACTAGTTTTATCCTTATGGTACTCTAATGAAAGGTCTCCACGAAAGGAATTAATTTCTACCAACCATAGCCCTCCTCCTCGATCCCTTATCGTGGTCGAGTATATTTCCTTATACCTCAAAAACGGATTGTCGGAAGGGGGTACTCACAAAGGGCGATTGAAACGTCTGCAAGAAATATATCCATTGGTGATGTCAAAACAAAAGCTATTTCGGTTAAAAAAATCCGCTTTAGTTGCACAAGACCTGTGCACAATTTATACTTGTTTCTATTTCTGTAATATGTTCCTTTATCCTAGCCTTTATCTATGTTTATATTTCTACATTCCTTTTCTTTCTTTATTTCAAGAAAGTACTCTTATTCACAATTTTTAAATTAAAAAAATGTGGTGTTATTTGCGTTGTTTGTCCGGATCAACTTCTATGGTTTTTAAATACTTTTAGTGGAATTGTGCTAGAGTACTGAAATTGTTTGAAACATGTCAGGAAAGTAATCTCCAATGTCCTGGAAAATAATTCATGCCAGATAACAAAATTTGAAGCGTCTTGTACACCTTTAAAGGGCAGGCTACATGTTTAAAAAGATTTCAGTGCTCTGGCACAATTCCAATAAAAGTTGTTAAAAACCTTGGAAATGGGTCTGGACGAACAACGCAAATAATAGTAACACATTTCCATGCGACGGCCAATTTCTGTCAAATTTTGTGTCTTTAGTGGTATGAAGTGGAACTTTTCAAAATGGGTAGGGGGGCTCAGGTTCAAACCTTCATGGTATTTTAATGACAGGGTTCAACGAAGGGATTAGATTTATAGCAAACACCAGGCTTCTTTCCTACTCTTTATCGAGATTGGTAAGGGGGGGTTAATAACTTGTTTTTCCTTCAACCCTTTTTCCCGATCTCTTATCGAGATGGGTATAATTCCTATCTCAAGAGAGAAGAGTCGGAGGAGAGCGCAGTGTATATTTTTGAATGTGTCATGCGGTATTTAAATGTTTATACATTGTATTCCGAAATATGACGTAAATACGACAGCGGTTAATTCTTTGGCTTATTGTATTACTAAAAGTTCATATAAACAGGGTGTTTAAATTTCAATATTTTTTATGTTTTTTTTATATCTCTTGCAGTTTTTGAGATATTTTGCTAACATATAGAACAAACAAGGATGGTGGTGAGGAACCTTAGCATAGGCGACCAATTACAACTACCGACATTACTGGCGTACGCGGACGATCTACTCGTAATCGCGGATAATTTATAAGACACTGAGGACTTCGTCCAGGCCATCGGGATACCAGGTACACCAGGAAATGGTCGACCTACAAATATACAACGAAAAGAGCTACATGATGACAAGAGTGCCAGCAAACAACACCCCCAGTACAAAGAAGGAGAGAAGACCATAGCCGGGAAGGAGATAACCAAGAAGCACAAGATCAAATATATGGGAACGTATGTACATAAGCAGCACCCTCAGCAGGCACAACGCAGTGAAAGACAGAATAACCAACGCATTCAGAATCACACACGGAATCTGGAACTTCATACGAGCGAAGTAAATACCGGACAGCTTGAAATGATGATTTACAACACGATCGTAGCACCGACAATCTTATACTGAATTAACACTTCAGCGCCAACAAAGAGCAACAGACGAACATTGAGGAGGGCGGAGTGGAAGGCACTCAGGATACTGAAGAAAACAGCAACCTCACAAGAAAGCAGAGAAGAGAACTATTAGAGGAAAAGACGTTTGCCAGGAGACTGAAGATGAGGCAGATGAGATACTGGGGACATTACCAACAGGAGGAACAAAGACCATAGCATTCGGGCTGTCAAGATTCTATGTGCCTCGGAATGGAAGGTAGGCCGACCCTGCCAAACATGGAACACCACCATAAACCAAACGGTAGAGGTCTCGGGGATTACCATGGGAAGATGGGAAGAGAATAGCAGAGACAAACATCAAAGGAAGAAAGAAAGCAGAAGAATACTGGAGGTGGAGGAAGAATCAGCCACAAGGACAAGTAGCCAAGGGGAGGAGGAAAAGGGGACCGAAAGTAATGCGGGGAGAGGACAACAATAAAAAGAGCCTAACACGAGGGAAAACAGGAAAGGGAACGAGACCAAAGGATAGGAACATCGGAAGCCAATGAACGCCCGGAGAAGAAGCTATCACTAGAAAGCAGAGTTCCCTCTAAGGCAGAATACCAGTGGCGAAGCTGTGGCCGTACCCGTTCGGGTCGGATAACATCCAGTTAGCCGCCCCCCCACAACCCCCCCAATCCACAAAATCCACCACATTGTTTGGCATATGTCGCGGACCAGCGCGATGGCAACAAAGTAGTGGAGAAACGTCCCTGATAGTGTCTACCAGGGACGCATCCTCACGACAGTTGACTAAATCCTGGGAGAGGCGGCGACGCCAGGCATATGTCAAAGTTTCAAGTTTCAAGTAACCGTTATTAAGAAAAAAAATCAATTTTTGTTAGGTAGCTAGGTAAATGAAACCATAATTTTTAAAAGGGTCCAGTAGGCCCTAGTTTTGATATTATATAGTGTTTTTAATTGTCAACAGTTGGCATTGAAAATTGTATCGTGTGTTTGCATATGTTTATACAGTAAAGGTTTAATTTGTTAAGTATACGGTGGAACTATAACACCCTGTAGATCGGTAACGAAACGTTTGCAGCCCTATGTTTATACGAACTTGTAGTCGTAAAATAAGGCAAAGAATTAGTCCCTTCCGTATTTACATCATATTTAGGAACATCCTATATGTAAAAAACCCCTCTCCTCTCATAAGTAATCATTTACCAAGAATAAACTTTTGCACCAGTGCATTCTAACATTGTTTCGGAAGCAGATTGAGTTATACCAACTTTTTGCTGGTCGAGTTAAAATTTTAAGTGCGATTATCTTGAACGCCGTATCGGAGGAGGGTAAGTGCCCACAAAAGGGAGAATGGAACGTTTGCACTGGTAACGTGCGAATAGCTCGAGAACAAAGTACGTATAGGAGGAGGGTATTCACAAAGAGGAGATAAAACGTCTGGACGACACATATTGATTGGTATGACTCAAAAATTCAACTCAAATCAGATTAAGACAATTTTATCTCGCTTGTGAATTGTTGAGACTAAGGATGACATGGGAAAATAAATATTTCGGAATATATCAACAACGCTACAGAATTTTCTGCATCGGTGCCCAGAAGACAAATTTTTTGAGTCCAACGGCCCGTGTGGCGCAGTTCACTGTGGTGCTAAGGGTCCCTGGTTCGAATCCGGGGGGAGCATTTAAGCACAGCTTAAAGTAAGCTGTGATTTAAGCATACTGTACAGCCGCTGGACGATCAGGCCAAATGATGCAATTTCATTGGTCCGCTCAAGGACGGGCGGCGACAGCAATCCGAATGAGACCGATAAGAGCTGTCTGCAATCGCGCAATAATCAGGTGTTCGTTTTAGTAGTGTAAATTATGTTGAATTGTATTATTGTTTTGCCCAAATAAAAAAATAATATAAACCGTTTTTTGCTTCAAATAAGTGATGATATAGGTATTACCAGACGCTTTTAAAAATAAAATCGTTTAGCTCACGGTACTGATAATAACAAAATGGTAATTCGAAGCAATATAAAGACATTTTTTATTAAATTAATAAATGCATTAATGAGTTTGCCTTCTGGTAGGCCATCCACAAAAGGTACAAGAAAACGTTCTAGCAATTTTCAGTTGAATATCAACCTTAACAGACCCAATGCTAAATCCCTCGGACAAAATCATTATAATAATGAATGAAATGTACTTATTATTATAATATAATATAAACACCTGAATAAATACTAAAGGGAAATTTAAAAAAAATGAATTTCCTTCCACGTTGCCATGACGCCACAGTGTTCATAAGCACTCGTGGTATACATTTTCAAATTTAGGAAACGGATAATGTATATTTAATAACTACACTTCGACGCGCGTTGTTTCTCTATTTCATTTGACCAATGAAATTGCATTATTTTGCTTGATCGTCCAGCGACTGTGCAGTATGCTTAAATGCGTCCGCGCATGGATATTTGTAAATGTATAGTGGGTTGAGTTGGTAGAGCAGCCTTGGCTGAAACCCCGCCCACTCAAGAATAAAGGCAAAAAATAAAATTATATCTTCGTGTACGTTACTGCGAAGGATATTACATGTTGGTACAATAGATCTGTTATAAGTTGGCCAGTCGTTTGTATGCGCAGTGGTCGGCACATATGATGATGGTGTTACGTTACGCCACTGCCTATTGTTTTGCAGGTTTCGTGCGGCCGATCCGAACTTTTTGTCGTGTGAATTTTTACACAGTAGCTTCTATAAAAAACCTTCTCTGTGGCTTTACAAATTGCGTTGTTCTGGTTAAAAGTTCTGCCGAAAACAGGTGGGCGTTTCAGGATAGATACCAAGCGATGTATGTGTGCGAGATAGTTGAGTAAAACTGTCGATGCCCTTTCTGACTCAAAACCATAAATAGTAGAAGGTTTAACTCGGCTTTGGTGGTTGATAAACCCGGCAAGTTTCTACTCTGAAAGGATTTAAATATTGGATTGCAGTCGTGAGCACGTCACAATAAAGTAATGAGTTGCGACTACCACGAACCTTCCTTTAAATTATTCAATTTTCCAGCTTATAAGTAAAAAAGAAGGAACGGCGGTGGTGAACTGATGAAGGGGCGATTTAATAAATGAAGTGAGTAAGATTGCAGATTCAGCAAGCGCGTACAAGTTAAAAGATTGAAATGTAAATGAGTCTAATTTAATATAAATTATGTATAAGCTAAGCGATCAATCAGGAGCATTGTGTCGGTATCCCAAGTAGCTGCGATCTGTCTATGCATTATTCATTAAATAAAATTGGTTCATGTTTTAAGTACTAAGCTTACAGCTCTATATCTTCCTCGGGATCACATCGGGGGCGAACATTCTAATCGATTCCGTTGCTTATTAACCCCTCGATTGACTTACGTAGTACCCCACACACAAAGGCATAAATACGACGGCTACAAGGTATTAATAAAAGCAAAACCTTACGTGGGCACCACACGGTTATAAATTTATTGTGGTCATTTCTCTTTCTTTATAAGATCCTGAGCGTTCTTTGTATTTGAAGGTGGCAAGAAAAATTGTATGATCCATCTTAACATGTTGTTAGGCCAGCTGTATTTACTGTAAACCTACTTACTACAAACTCATTATTACTATCTTTTTTGATGTCAAAGATTTATCATCTTCTTCTCCAAGTATCGTTTCGTTACGTTGATTTTTAGAGGAGTTTATTAATAGACAATCCCTGACCCGAGCAAGTCTCCCTTATAGAAGAAGGTCAGCTTCTTGACTAGTTTGTATTCAATATTCATGTAGATTTCCCACACTTAATTTTAATGAGGTGATAAATCACCGAAGTATAAATTAATAGAGAGTTGTACGTTTATCTAAATGTGGTTTTATCCACGATAACGACACCCCGTTTCTTCTATTTACTTTGTTGGTTAAATAAGTGAATTTTACGTAACGCTGCCGAAACCACTAACATTATGCGATAATATATATTACTCCTCTAAAGTTGGGGTAGGCGTTCCATGGGGAAATATGACAACGAATATCGCTATGGTAATTCAAAGCGTTATCTGTAACAATATATTGTCGACATAATAACAGTAGGAAATTTTGCAAACAGAGTGAAACTGAGTGCTTAGATATTTACTCTGCCACAACGATATTTTGTGTAATAATTATGGCTTTCATGTACTTTGGGCTTACTTATGAAAATGAAAAACTTGGAAAAAATACACCGTATTCACAGTACACCTTAATTTTAGCTATGATTAATAAAGTATTGGACTGCGTTATGTTTTCGGACCAATCGTGAAACTGCATGATTATATCGAAAAACATGTTGCTGTCTGTGTATTACTTCTTTAATGCGTATTATCCACAGTCATATGAAGACCCCGAAAGGATCGTTTTGTAATAAGCTCTATGCTCAAAGATACGACTCAAATTGCCACTAAATTCGATAGGGAATGCGTCACCGGATCTCCATCTTTCTCCAGATTTGATTGGCTTTGTATGCCAAGTGTGAAGTCGGATGCGGTGAGTTATACTCACTTCTTTTTCGTCGACTGAGCTCTTAACTTTCGGTCGGTTCGAGCGCACTGATGAGTGGCATTACTCGAGATCGATTGTCCACGGAAACGCGAACTGGCATTAAGGGTTGAAATGGCTTGCGCTTTACAGAACCAAAGTTTAAGGTTAAATGGTGACGTCATTGGACAGCTGCATCTGCAGTAAACTTTACAACGACCGTAAACCAGCACATATTTCATTGAAATACTACAGTTGTATTCATGAGATGTGTTAAGTCAAAGCAAGTATACATTGTCCACAACTCTTGTGCAGACTGCAGATAAAGCGCATTTTTTAACCGAAATAGCTTAGTAAATGATTGGGTTATAAGGTAGTAACATGCTATCGATGTTTACTTTCTTGGTAGGCAGATGATTAATGGGGAGGAGTCAGATTTGAAGGCCGCTTGGCATACATTCAAAACCCTCCGACACTCTATTCTGCACTGAAAGCTTTGACATTATCAATAGATTGACTTTTATGAGTACCCTCTTTCGACACTTCGGTGTCAAGGAATTTGCTTCAACTTCACCAATAGATATGTCTAGTCCAGTCGATTCATTTTGCCTCTGACAAACCGTTTTCGAGATATTCGCTCATAAAGTTTTTAAATCACCAATGGATATATTTGTTCCAGACGTCTCAATCGCCCTTTGTCAGTACCCTCTTCCGACAATCCGTTCTGGAGATATAAGGGAATGTATTCGACCATTGTAACTTGTAAGGGGTCGAGGAGGAGGACTATGGTTGGTAGAAATTAATTCCTTTCGTCGAGACCTTTCATTAGAATACCATGAAAGATAAAATTTATTGTAGCCCTCCCCTGCCCACTGATCTCGAAAGAGTGGCGCGGTTTGTGCAAAGGTAATCATTAACTTTTTAGCACCATTCATTATAATTTACGTTAGCTGCTCGCATATTTGGGCAAACTTAATTTCAATTAAAAATAATTGATGTTAACCGGATCCTTGATTTCTCAAGGGCGAATTATTAATAATAATAAAGCGTCAACCTTAACTGTAACGAAGCACACGTTTTCCGCCTTGAAGTTACCAGTTTTTGGTGATCACTCTGTAGATAAACACCCGGTATCTAGAAGCGTTTCAGTCGTGTTAAGTAATTATTAGATGGTTGTGGTTTCCTGTTTTAATTTAAAACGAGCATTACAGCTGCAAGAACATGCAGGTTTACGCCGGTATCGGTTGATAAGGGACCTTTAGCTTTGGTTCCAAGGGTGTTAATTAAAATAAATTTAGAAAGACTATTAGGAAGATTAAGTAAGTGTAATTAGTGGTAGATAATTTAATGAGATGCAGTAAACAACATCCGATGAAATCGAGACGGATCTCAAAAGATGCGCTATTATTTAATTTGAATTTTAAGACCAATTACAGATTCTTAGGACGTCGTCCGCAGACCTCATAATTAATTAAGGAAGTTAATTTTTGGATGTAGATAACATCGGCTGGGAAAACCGCCGTTCCCTCCATTGCATGGCCTCATTTTATAAAAAGTAAAGGGGGGATCTTTTACCTTGTGCATCTTTTTTTTATTGCCTTTATTTTATAGTGGGCGGAGTGTTAGCAATTTGCTAATCTTCCCACTCGACCCACTATACAATCACAAACAGCCATGCCTGACCTGGGATTCGAACCCTTGTAGCCAAAGTTAGAGCTACTAACGTAAGCTCATCTGAGCTACGCAGGTCGGCAAGTTTTGAGCTTTTTCGTAAATTTACTGTGGCAAACGTACCGTATTTAAACCATCGATCTTTTGCCTTTTGCATATTTGCCAGTGTTTCCAAGTGTTGCCAAGTCACGTTAGCTTAATCTTTCTCACCGTTCCGTTGAATTAAAAGGCAACCGTTCGATACTTTTCTGTTAATTACAAGGGGGACAACGTTGTTGTTCCCGTTTTTGATTTCCCGTACCTGCCAGTAATTAATTTGTGCGTTGTTGCTCGCGTTCCCGTTAGGGCAATCTCTATCGTGCCCGTGAACCGTAATTCTGCTTTCAGATCCTGCACTAGGACTAGGCCCAAACTTCTGTAAACTTTATGATCTTTACAAAGTAAATAAAAGCAATAATTTGACATGTTTATCTAATAAGGGCCTAAACTCACTTGAATAAACAAACAAGAACCAGCCATAGCGATAAACAAAATAAATTACGCAAACTAAAATCATACGAAATATTTATGTTTCACTCTAATATTCGGTTCTTAAAGAGGGAAGGGGAATCACGATCTATTTTTATTGGACCGTGCTGTGGCATCGTGTCGCACATGACGACCGTCGAGATACTCCCGGTTGGTTCATTCAACACAACGCCCTTGATTATAGTTAGCGACTTGCCGTTGTCGATATTTTTATGCGTAAATCAATAGCATTACGTATCAACCAATCGACTTTTATACGTTACTAAAAACTCGAAATTGTCGAGTAGTTTGTTCGAGGTGAGCGTGATGTGGGTTTGTCGTAAATAAGAACGACTTAGTTTTTCTTAAAACCTTTTTTGTTAATGAAATTGAAAAAGTATGATCGTACCTTGAATCAGTTGTAATAATTTACAATTATTGAACGATTTTCCTTTGTTACAGCTTGCGACTGCCATCCGATCGGCGCATCAGGAAAAACTTGCAATCAAGCAACAGGCCAATGCCCTTGCAAGGATGGGGTTACCGGAATAACCTGCAATCGATGTGCGAGGGGATACCAGCAGAGTCGGTCACATATCGCTCCTTGTATCAGTAAGTTGTTACCAATAATACCTATCTTCATTATTGTTTTTGTTACTCTATAGTTTATTTTTTTCTGCGTACCTGCACATATATGCACATAAACCTTTCTGCCGCACCTTAAAAATATCATTATGTAGATTACTTTTTGGTGGTACCAAATTTAGCAATCAATTATTCTTGTCATAATTACAATATTGTGCGAGCAAAGTGGCATTTTCTAAGACGCAATGTGCACTGATCGACAGGCTTAAAGTAAACGATACTCAACATTAAACTATTTACAGAGGAGGTACCAGAAGCTCACGGCCATAAATTTGGGGACATTTTGAGATTTCCTGAAGGTACGGATTTCTGATAATGATATTTTTTAATACTAATAGTTCCATAACAGCATGCGGCTCTTTTTCCAAAACTACGGAAATACTATTTCTTTCTTCATTTTGTTGTGTAGAAGTATTGAACCGGCGTGGTTCAACGTCACGTACTTTTCTTGTAGTCTGCTTTAAGTAATAGACGTACCGTTCTTCATTTACATTTAAACAATGGAAGAGGGTGGTGAAGCTATTAAAATAATAATAGCGCTGTTTCATTTCCGGACATTTTATTTATTAAATTCTTCTGTTTATTATAATGTTTGCATACTTACCACCGGCCATGGTTCCACACGATGCGTCAGTATTAGAAAAAAGAATTAAGAACATAAACTGGCCTTAGCATTTCGAAGGATGAGGTACCTAACGAATCATTTGTGGAAAAATAACTCAAAACTTTGGTGCTTTACTTTGACGTTCTTGTCTATCTGGAAGCCCCGATCAGATAAGAAAACAAACACACTATTAATAGCAAGCTGTAATTGAAGGGTGATTCACTACCAAAAAAATAAAAAATATACACAATTCAAAATCAGACAAATGTAATAATTAAATTTTGAAAACTTTTCTTAAATAACTCAAATTTGTAATTTATGGAAGGAGAATGAAAGATTCCATACGTTTTTGATCGTGGTGGCCTACGTGCAGTTTTCAGTGTACGGTATTTTGCGATTAAACAGTAAGTAATTTGCAGCTCTAAAAAGTAAAAAAAAACATTCTCAACAAATAAGGTAAATAGTTAAAGCTATACGTTATTTAAACTTGAATCATAGAAAAGGTTTTTTGTTTTACATACTTTGAAATAGTCGCATAGTCGACAGAACACTTCTTTGCTGTGAGTAGCTGCAGGCTGCAGATTTTCTTTGATACAATTATTTACCTGAGTAAGATAAGTGTAGTCCGATTAGCGATGATTAACTGTGAAAATCCATTCGTAAACTGATGATAAACGGGTGATTGATCACCATTTTCCTCACACGTAATTTCTTTTCCTGCAGTTTTCCTAATTCGTAAGGTAAATACCGGAGTAGTATAGAACAATTTAACACCTTCTGCAGGGGCACCTCTAAAAAGCATTATGCGGGTCAATCTGTAATTAGGCGCAAGCCTGTTTAGGGCCCATAACAAGAGGAACAATAAATAAAATAAATTACCAACGCAATCCTACACGAATACTTATTATAACATAAATGTAATTATGTGGTTTTATTTATTTACAAATTGGGTAACTAATAAATTTATTACAGTCTCAAAAGTATTAATTTATAACAGTAATTATTATTTATCGCTTACAATTTATAATGTAACACAAGCGCATCGAAGTTGGAACTGTCTCGAAACACATTTCGGTTTGCTTATATAGCAAACATTTCTAGAATGTTCTTGATTGCTCAATGTCGCTTTAGAATGTTGTAGAACAAACACGTCATATTTCTCGGAAAGTTTACGGCACATCCGCCTTCGCCGATGACTAATCTTTCATGGCGTCTCGATGTCTATCGAGATTTCTTAAATGTTCGCTACACTACCTCCTTCTTAAAACTGTTGCGTCTGGCAACACGGACGACGGCGGTAGCAGAGACACAGTCCCAGGTAACTTTGGTTCTGTAACGCGAACTTGCTGGTACTTGCACGACGACCTTGTGCATCTTCCATTATCCTCTGGGGTTGTAAGAACAGGCCAATATTTCTACTCCGTTCCCCTGGAATACCACTTGACGTTGAAGGTAAATTTCTCTTACGCGCCCAAATCGGAACTTGCCATACGGCAATACCTCGAGTCACCTTGACATCTCTGGCAACACGGATAATACCAAAGTGTGTCTTCTGAGTTCCGGAGTAATGTGCCGTAAATTCTGCGGAAGTGGAGTTTTCAGGATAAACCTCTCGAGGTTCCATTAATCTCCAAACGTTCCAGGGGCATTGCATAAACCAAAGGGCATGACCGTCCTATACTAAATGCTGTCTCTTCGCGATGTTCAGGGTCAGACCAACGTGCCAGTAGCCGCTTTTCATATCTAGGGTGAAAGTCATTTCGCATCCGTAAGCGTATCTAGCGTGTCATCTATTCGGAGCAACGGATAACTCTCTTTTTTTGGTACGTTATTCAATTGGCGCATAACCTCGTGCTGCCATCTTTCTTCTTCACTCGCACCACATGTGAGGTTCAAGGGCTGCTGGATGGTGCTGTTATTCCTTGACTAGTCATGTAGCCGATTATCTTCTCGGCTTCGTCGCATTTGGCCCATGGCAGTCTGCTTGGATGTTGCTTAATCGGTTAGGCATCTTCCGTATTTATTTTATGAGTTACCATATTGCTTCTTTCTCTGAAGCAAACGCATCTTGGTACCAGCAAATCAACCCTTAACCTGGTCCTTTTGGCTTGTCAAATTTTTGCACGAGGCTGTAATTATGCCTTGAAGCCTTTTTGGGCACACCAAAGTGCCATCGCCTTTAGCTGTCTTCACACAACGTGCCACTGCTGCTACTGGGGCACACGTGCCAATCTTAGTGTCATTCTTTCACTTGGTCGGGAAAGAGTTCATATTCATCAGCCGAAGAGGCGTTAGTATGTTGTTTCAGCTTGCTGGCCAACTTCGAATCCGGCCTTCATTTCTTGCATTTTAATTGCAGCAGTTCCATTTTTCTAATCGCTACTGGCATAAACAACATTAATTGTTCACTTAAACAAACCCCACACCTGAAGCCAGTGTAACGCAAATTTAATTTTATTATTATTAATTAACCATAAATTTATAACGGTCTTGAAATGAATTAACTTATAACTGCGCGAATTATTTATTACTTTGGCGTTGAAATTAGAATTGTCCTGAAACGCAATTGCTTATATAGCAAACTCGGTCGTTTTCGGGTGCTACCGAATACATCTGAGACTTCTAGAATGTTCGAAAAGATTCTGTCAAATACGCCTTCGTTCTTTATCACAACAATCACATTTTCAATAGTAGTATAACGTAATAGTTATTTATGTATTAAGGGCATAATAGCGATGTTTATATTCTCGAGGGCGACGAGTTAAAAAGCTCGGGGGCCTATGGCCCGAGAGCTTTTTAGTCGCCCGAGAGTATAAACATCAGTTTATGCCCGTGGTACATACACAATTTTATGTTTTACAAATAGTTTTCTTCGTCAAATTTCGTTTACAAAATAATTCATTATGTTTGATCGAGTATGCGTGGTTCAAATTTGTTAATGTGATTGAAACCATCCAAACGTCAAACGTAATTTTAAATAATTCAATTCATCGTGAATGAGGAAGAAGTTCCAGAAACTATACGAAATAAAGCCAATCTTGTGATTTAGTAGATATTGACAATCAATAATTGACGTTTCTAATTTTCAATGACCTGCAAATATTGTTTGTTTTGTCATTAAGTATAAATGAGTTACTATGGTGCTACTTAATGCCCTAGGGCATAAAGTGGTACTTTATGCCCGCGTATCACAGATATAAAATGTGCTATTATAGGTCAGTAAGACATAAATTTAATTACGTAATTTATTTTTTTACAATTAATTATAACAGTTCTTAAATCGATTGATTTTTTAACAATTAATTATTATTTATCATTCACTTGTATTCAGATTGCTAACATGTCAACACTAGCGCGAACTATTTTTCACTTCAGCGTCGGTGTTGGAACTGGCCTTCAACATATTTCAATTTGCTTATACAATGCTTTCAATATTTAGAAAACTAGCGAAAACTAACATGCCGTGTGCTGTCAAGATGCGCGGTGTCTATTGTGTTACACGGGTAGATCGTATCGCACAAATAAATCTTCAAAGTGAAACATTGAACAAGTTGATGTAGGCCTTTTCTGTGTGATATGGTACACTGCATGCTAGACTGCATAAGCTGAATCACGATTTTCTCCATATTTACCACCCGCATGTTAATAAGGGGAGGTATTGCATTGGGGTAAAAAATGACTCCCCACTTTTTTGACGGAAATACACGCTTTGAAGCACCAGGAAACCGAATCAAACACAATCTCGATGGTATCATCAGTCTGTCGGCCCGTCTGTACTCTCATTTCATTAAATTTGGTCCACATAATTTTAAACAAAAAAAAGGGCGGAATCGCGCATGCGCAGGTGTGCGGGTGGTATCTGTACTAACCACAGCAATATCAATGTATATCAACCATATTTATGCTTATTTTATGTTGTACAGCAAACTGCTGACTTTTTTCAAATATCTTAAAAAATACATAGGGACTGCGTTTGAAAAACAAAAGTGGTACCATTTTCGGTTAAACCAGAAGTGATACCGGAATTTTCGATATGCGATCGGAGAGATCGTAATGTCACATATAAAATTTCATTTGATAAATTGTTCGTATCTCTTCAAATAAAAGAGATATTGTCCCTTTTGTCTCAAACGCACTGTACAGTAAACGGCAAGTTTCTAGATAGATCACGGACATTCGCGAGAATTCCCAAATACCTGCAAAGTCGGCATATTGCATTTTTCAGTAACACTACATTTTTTATAGCGCCTCGATGGCGGCTGATGGCGCCCCGATGCCTGGGATCGTCGCTACAGTAGTACATTATTCACTTTATTTTATTTTTTATTTTAATGTCTTTATTTTATAGTGGGCGGAGTGTTAGCTAATTAGCTACTCTCCCCACTCAACCCACTATACAATCACAAACAGCCATGCCTTACCTGGGATTCGAACCCAGGAGCCTTGTAGCCAAAGTTAGAGCTACTAACGTAAATTCATCTGAGCTACGCAGGTCGACTTTAACATTGATGCCTTCTTGTGAAAGGATGCTGCTATAGTAGAAGCTAATGATTTCTGTGACCAAAAAGATGTTGGACGTTCAGAAGTTCTCTTGTCGAGAACTGTTGTTCTCTATCTTAACTCCTATTGTAACGGAAAATTTGATTGCATCTTATTGCCCGGAATTGTACGACTTTTAGGATCTCTTGTCTTAATTTACATTTAGAATGATTGTAAAGTCACCACCTTAATGCATTTCATTCTCGTATTCCGATCATTTGGTATTGTTATAACGATAGCTAACGGTGATGATTATGTTATACACACCTGATGCATAATATTTCTTGTAACATGTACCGGGCGACCCAATAAGACTGTTCCTCGGCCATATTTCGGGAACCGTTCGTTGTATGACTTAGAGGTAAAAAAAATTATTGGGTAAATCGGTTATGAAGAATCGCTGGAAAATATTTTCAAGTTCTAAAAATGACCACCAGAGGGTGTAACTGCCATCTTAAATTTTAAAATTGCATTTTCTTTAAATTTCGCATAATAAACTAAACATTCTTTTTTCGCATTTTTAAAGAGAACCAGTTTATCTATCATTTTCGTAAAAACAGAAACTCAGTTATTTAAAAAACAAAGATGGTGTGGGGCGTTCAATTGTTTTTGCAATAACCTGCTTTAACTTCTTAACCGTTTGACCGATTGTAACAAATTTGCTATCGTTGAAAAGAGCATTCCTTGGGCAACAAGAATCAACCAAAATATAGTTAATTTAGTTGAATCCTTCTCCTCCAGAGAGCTAGTTTTGACACTATGATCTAAAATCCTAAAAAAAATCAAAAAATCAAATGGAATGATATGACTTTTTCTTTATAAAAATGTAGCCAAATAACACCCAAAGAGGTCAGTGAAAACCGTTTTTCAAAATCTCGGTCCTAACCTCAAATATTGGGAAAATGAGATTAATTAATTAATTAATAAAAATGCTTACATTGTATCTTATTTGACGTATTTCCGGTATTTGCCGATGGCGCGAAAGAAAAGCACCCTACACTTTTAGGTAGGACTTGGAAAATTAAACAAATGAAACACGATGCATTATAAAATAATAACAGCCGTAATTTGGAAATTATTCTGCTGTGTTTACATTCAGAAAGTGCAGTTTTTTGAATTTGTAATCTTTTCTAAAATGCCGATTTTTAACCAAGAAGCATTTAATATGCTGGCGGCGATGGTTTGTGGTCGATTCGGATAACGCAAATAGAACATGCGGGCAGCGATGGTCGCATTTTGAAAATACTCAAAATATATCATTGATTCTCATTGCCCAAGGTTTTAGTTTATTATGCGAAATTTAAAGAAAATGCAATTTTAAAATTTAAGATGGCAGTTACACCCTCTGGTGGTCATTTTTAGAACTTGAAAATATTTTCCAGCGATTCTTCATAACCGATTTACCCAATAATTTTCTTTACCCCTAAGCCACATGACGAACGGTTCTCGAGATATGGCCGAGGAACAGTCTTATTGGGTCACCCGGTACAATGGCAATAATACAAAACATTTTGTTGATAATAGGTAACATTCATATTAAATGTTATATCTGTTATATAGGGAAAAGATAACAGGGTTACATAAGCAAATATATGGGAAAACGAAACATTTTGAATATTTGCAAAAGTGGGCGGTTTTTCCTGAGAAATAAATTTTGAATTTTAATGATGCTGATTAAAGAATGGTCTTTTATAATATCAATGGTGTAAAAACGCAAGTTTTGCTGAGATTCACCTATACAAAGGTTTGTAAACGTAAATATCCCGCTAGAGCCAACAATTGCACAACCTTTTAGCGTAGTAATAATAATTGAATGATTTATTGAACTTCACACCAAACTTGCCGTAAATAGTAATTAAAAGTCACGTTTTATTGCTCGTCTTCGTTTGGGCTAGTTTTATGTATATTTTTTCCAATATTAGACCCCGTTCGCTTCAAGACAACAAATCGCACCGGAATGTATCCAGAATTTTTATTTTCGTGTAGAAGGAGCTTGCACATACTCTTAACAAAACCTGATCTCCAAAAGAGCGCGAGTAACATTGCATAATAATCTATAATAACAATCATCATAATCATCGTGTTGTTATGTCTAACCAATTAACTTTTTTTTTCTGTGGTTTCCATGCATGCTGTTATTGTAAGCTTACCTCTTCCCATTTAACGAAATCGAAAAGTTATTCTAGCAATGTTTTTTTATTATGCGTTATAGAAATACCGATAGTCCAAATGATGGCGACCGAGGAGCACGACGACGGAACGGACAGAAGCGACCCCGAAGAGAATTCTACGGGCGGTAAGTACTTGCATTCTTTTAATTTTTACGTCTCCCATTTCATGACTAATTGACAACCGCTTGGCGCGCTTTTACCATGATTGTTTTTTTTTAACAATTCCTTTCGCATGACTGACAGAACGAAGTTCGAAGTTGAGTCGAGGAAAATGCGAGTTCGTGAATGTTATTTCCCCAAAGAGGCCGCGTTTACAGTATTAAAGTCCCTAGATATTCAAAGTACAGCCACCAATATAGCCAATTAATGCGAGAGATGACCTATTCTTTGCAAAAGACAGGTGTACCAACATTAGCGTAGAAATGGCTAATGTTATTAGTTACAAATATTTGAACTGATTACTTTAAATTGTGTCAAAACTCTAAATTTTATTAACTGCTTCAATAGCGTACAAAGGAACAAAGATAATAAATGTTCCTAGGTGATCACCTTTTAAATCTAACCTGACTTTAATATTGTTTTAACATTGATCTAATTATGTTGAATTTTTAATAATCGTACTCATAACGCACTGTTACATTAGTCACTTAAATGGGAATAGCTTCACAAACTGAAGCTATGCTATGGTAAACAAATAATGTATTCATTCAATAATGTACACAACAAAATTGTTTACTCGAACTATGTACCAAAATTGTAACAACTCGGCCGCTAATTATTTATTTTGAAGTCATGTTGCTTCTGTAGCCATTAAAATCGTGCAGACGAAATCTCACAGTCGTTACCCGTCTCTCCCTTTTTCTATGTACTTCGCTAGTTAGATTACCGAAACGGATCCAACGTAAATTTTGCCGCGACGTCACTTTTGAACCAATAGCAGACAAGCATTTTTTTGTTTATTCTGCGTTTTTGTCTCTGCTAAAACGGAACCAGCAAAGTTTGATTCTTAATCGAATAATTTTATTTTTACACGAAAAACTAGAGGTTAAAAGTGTGATAAAATCGCGACAGCTTTAGCTGGAGCGATTTTATCATATGTGTTTTTGATCGAGTTTTTTCCAGGAAGCAACAAAATTTGAGCGAATTAAAAATAAAATTATCCTGGTTTAAAAAAAAACCAAGATCGAGTGTATTTTAAGGAGATTAATAAAAGACAGTAAATTTTACAACCACATATTTACGCATTCCTATGCGCTTTTTTATCGCTGATAAAAAGCTACCTAGCTTTTAATCAGATAAAAAATAATCTGATTGGTTAGAATTTGAAACAATCACCAAGCTGATTGCTCGTATATTAATGGAGTGTATTAATCGCTGATAACCTGACGCCTACTATCCATACGAAACGATTCACATGCATATTTACTCATCTATAACATTTTTGTCGTTATCGGTTCAGTTTTCAGTCATTTTCATGTTTCGAAGGCTTTAATGGTTCGGATGTCTCAGTATCTTCTTTAACGTCTTCTAATTGTCTCCTGGATCTTTAGCGGCAGCTTTAAGCGCCTTGTTTAGCTTTTGCAGTGTTGTTGCCTTTATTGTTATCTAGCGCTCTTTTGTTTCGCGTATTCTGTCTTGTAATGAACCACTTTCAAAGTCTTCGGTGCCAAAGTTTCCATTACTCTTAGTGTCCAGTATTTTATTGCTTTCAGTGTCTTCGTCATTATCCTCTTGAGTGTTACTTTTACTGTCTTTCTAGTACCTTCGCAGGCCCTACTATCACCAGAGCCTCTAGTGTCAGTAGTGACGTCACTGATCTCAATGTCCCCAGTGTGTTCAGTCATCAGTGTCGTGTCTTCTACTTGGCATTTTGTTGTGCTCATTAGTGCCATTATTAGTTCCTTTTTCTTCAGCTTCTTTTCCGTACATCCTTTAACGTCTACTTAATCATCTCCATAGCGCCTGCTTCATTTTCTTTTCTTTTCGTCGGTGTCTCCTTCCGGATAACTTAATTAAGTGAAGGTTTCACATAGTCCGAGGAATCCCAAAAAATAGAAAAAACCAAAGAACCAAAAAAAGTATTTCTACCTAAAGAACCTATGAACCTGAAGTAGCGAAAGAAAAACAAAAGAATCCGAAAGAAGTATAAATTGTGCACAACTCTTGTGCAGATAAAGTGCATTTTTTTAAACGAAATAGCTTCTGTTTTGACAATCACCCTTTGTGAGTACCCTCTTCCGACAATCCGTTCTTTAGGTATAAGGGAATATACCCGATCACTATAAGAGGTCGAGGAGGAGGGCTTTGGTAGAAATTAATTCCTTTCGTTGAGACCTTTCATTAGAGTACCATGAAGGATAAAACTAGTTCCACTCCCCCCCTCCCCCTCCACCCCGTACTTTGATAAGAGGACAGAAAGAAGGGCAGTAGTTGGTAGAAAACGGTTCCTTTCGTTGAGACCTTTAATTAGAATACAATGAGAGATCAAATTAATTTTTAATCCCTCCCCCCCCCCCCCCCCTCCCACCACCACCACCACTAAAGGCATACGTATGCAAAATCTGAGGCCAATTGGTTGTCGTATATAAAAGCTTTCACGTTCCGATGCTCATTTTTGCTCAAAAATGGTCTCTTTCACGCTGCGATACTGGTTTTTGGGAAACCGCTCAAAAATGGTGTTTTCAAAAATGATTATTAGAGCGGGGAGGAGAAACGGTAACACCCGGGGGTTTGTGGGGTATTTCTAGACCTCCTGGTGCTACGGTTCAGAGTTTTTAAAGCCTTCCACGCTCTCTATCATTTTTGACGAAATGCTTTCGATCTCTCCTTTCCTGGGCGATATTTCACATTCCAGTGGTTGGTTCGCCCCCAACATTTTTAAAGCCTTTCACGCTCCGATGCTCATTTTTGAGGAAACGCGATGGAATTGCTCCAAAATGATAATTAGAGCGTCAAGACTGAAAATATTCGGGGAAAACGTAACACCGGGGGGTCTTGGAGTATTCCAGACCCTCCGGTGCTACGTTTTCCCCCAGAATTTTTAAAGCCCTCATGGGGAGCAACAATCTGCAAAAAACCTTTTCCCCACGTTAATTGCCTATGTTCGGTTTTGGAATATTCGCTCGTCGCTGTTCAGGGTTCAGGTTTTCGCGGCACATCCGAGCGCTAAAAATAAACGTAAAGTCTGCAGAAAAGCTCTGTATTTAAGCTCAACAATGCGTTCATTTTTAAGTGAACTTCCTTGAAATTGTACGGTGTTAGTTTAATCAAAAACTCCATAAAGCCTAAATGCACACGTTATCATGAAGCAAAAGCAAACATATCTTCTCTAAATCACGTTTCTTCCCTTTTATAAAATTCGGTAACTGCGGGAAGGGAACGCTGGGTTTCCCAAACAGCACAGCGAACTGAGGTGATATTCAAAAATTAAAAATTCTGCAATTAATTAACTCTCTGACGTGATCAAAATCTGGCGCTGATCTTAAAATTCATGTTAATTAAGTGCGCTTCATTTGACACCAAACCCAAACCACACCAGGTCTGCTGCAACACATTGAATTAGCTACTGATAATTTATTATCCTTAGTTAATTGGCCTGGTTGATTTTCCAATATTCCGTAGTCCAGTGAACACCAATTGTTAATTGAAATTTCGGGTCAAGCGAGAGGTCTGCTTATCTACATGCGAACGAGCGACTTTTTCCATATCTATTAATTTTTGGCATTGCGAAACTATAAGCTACTCATAATTAATAGACGAGTTTATCTCATTTTCCAAATGAAGGGAGTTTTCGGGGCTGCGATAATAATTAAAATATCTCTACGGGAACATTTAGGAAACTGAATAACTAGATACGGTGTCTTGGTTTCCCTATCGGTGGTTAAAACGGCGCTACACATTATAACAATTAATTAAAAAAACTCAAATTTTAAAACATTTTAAACAGTTTGTGTAAACGATTTCATTGATTGTAATAAGCCAGTTTTTCACTAAACAATATAAGAAAAATAAACATTTATTTGAATTTGCTTGTATTAGCAAGTGTGATTTAACCAGTAGCGAATAAATTGAAAACTGAAAGCTCTTTAGCCGTAAGGATCAAAGCGAAATTGAAATTGGTAAGAGCAAATATGTAAAATAGCTCGCCCAATCAATCATCTCACCGAAAAATAAGCATTCGCCATAATTTAGTTATAACCGAAACGAAAGGTGATATTTAAAGTGCGCACTCCGCTATTAGAAAGCCATAAAAGGTTGATGGCATTTTAAGAATTCAATTTGCAATAAAGATATCGTAAAAGTCAGTGTGTTAATCTGGCTGGTTCGGTTCCCTTTTGATAAAAGCTACTGGATATTACTGAAAACGGGCCATAACTTATATCAGAACTCGTATACAAAAAAAAAATCCAATTGGATACTTTTCGTTAGACCGTAAAATCGAAACGAGCCAAAAATTATCTTAACCCCTTTAATAGCGGATTAATTATGAAAAGTGTAATTGTAAATAGCTGACTCGAGAAATTGGTCGATTAATATTCATCAGAAAAGGGGTGCGTTCTTTGTTTGCCACTCAAAATTGTGAACATTTCGTTCTTTTTATCTTCGTCAAGAGTGTAAAACGCTCTTTACAGATTTTCATCGTCGTGATTAATTAATCCAAATTGGCGATAATTTAATTACAAGTTCAGAGCGAATATTTAAATATTCGTCGTAATGGAAGCATTTTCCCAAACGATTAAACTTTATTATTTGCGCCCTTCCTGGGGGTAAGGTCTACTTCAATATGTCATTGTCTTAAGGGAACGTCGCACACATTTCAGTAAAGTTGATTGACTTTTTGCTGAATTTTAGTGTCCGTACTAGATAATCATTAGAAGCCATGCGAGGGGCGTTACAAAACGGATAATTAACTGAGAAAATGTGACGAGCCGAAACAAACCTACAAGAATTCAAATACAAGCGGAAATCTGAGAAACTTTACCCATTTGCAAGGGTGGAATTTTAACCGAAAACTGTAATCGTTTAATTATTTAAAGTTTATTTTCTGGTAGAACGTGACATATTGTGAAGCTATCCGTGTAAATTCGGAGCGTTTTTTCTGATTGAGGCAGATGCAAATATGCAAAAGGGTAGCATTGTAACGAGTCCAATTTCCGTTTATCTTAGAGCTCATCTGTTTACTTAGAGTTTACTTAATTACTCCAAAATAACAAATCGACCATGTTTAATAGGTCAAATCCTCACCACCAAGTATTTACTCTACTGTAAAGTTTTTATCTTCTTCTCAGAAAATTGTTTTTCGGTGCTGTCTTTGTACGATTATATCGAAACGTGCGCTGTTTAAACGTGCACAGGAGACAAAACAAGTAAGGTGCCGAAGAAGAACGAGACTGAGTATAACCCAACCGTGATAATGTATTGCTGTGTAAACAGTGTGAGTTGGGACGTTGTCGTTTGGTTTTGAGACATTTGGAATGAAGTCTAATTGTTAATTAATGTCCTCAAAATTTTTCTCTAATCAATGTCCTGGGTATAATTACATTTTAACACACAACAATTTTGCGAATCGAGCGTGTAGCCAAGGTCTTATTTGTTTATTTTCTTTATAAAAGATAGATTTCTTGGAATTGTTGTACTTCAAATATTTGTTATCAAGGTGCTCGTTAATGCGAATGTGACAGTTACGATGTAATTTATTGAGCTTTTCGTTTATTTGAGTGAGATAAAGGTAATTATTTGGAGATTTTTTTAACCTTTAAGAAAAATATTATTATTAGGTAGAAACGCTTTTTGCCAAGTTCGAAGCCGGAGTGCCGTTCATTTGAAGCAGTATTTTTCGTCGAACAAAGTGGTCGAACCCAACTCTTCGGGTCGTTTATAGAAGTCTGTTCCTAGTAAAGACTGTACTGAAGTTTGAGTTTGTAGTCGGGTGAAGGTCGGTTTGGTTGTTGTTGTGCTGTTTTTTGGAAGATGCTTTTGTGCGTGCATTGACTCAATTTGTTGGAACGTTGGACGGCGATTTCAATTTGTTGTTGGGTATTACGTTAATTACGGAATATGCAATTTAAGGATTTTGACTGTCTGCCGGGAATCAGAAATTTAAGGTCAGATTTAAATCATTTTTTTGTACGGGGGGTGACGATCTGCACCAGGCTTTGAATTAAAGAGCTAGCTAGGTTTATAGGGTTTTGTGTCTAGTTCTTTTGGGCCTGGAATCATTTCACACAGCAGTAAGAAGACAATTAATTATCAAAAAACCACTGTAAATTGGTTTTCAGTGATGATTCTAAAACAAGAAGGGACACTGCAGCGCTAGTGATTATGCGATGTATCGCTTTCTCTGTTTTTGATTAAAGTATTGCATTATGTATGAGGGTAAGGGCAGTGTATCCTTAAAGCACCTAAACCTCGAAGGATTTGTGTACTTCCACCGGCCGCTTCGATGGCTTAATGCGAGGTATTATCGGAACCACCCTCTATAACCGTCTCTAGCAGGCACCTGAAAGTGTTTGAAGGTCATTTGCACCCTCTCCTGCGTAAATATTTTTGAGGCTTCGCATTCAACCCTGGAGTGAGTGAACTGATCTGACTTTCTGCCTCAACTGTTGAAGAGAAACCTTTACTTTTTGTGAGCCTGGCAAGTGACTGCTCATGGAGAGCTATAATGCTTCCCTGGCGCGCAGTGTGTATTTGCCATCTGGTTTCTTAAGATTCCAAATGCCATTGTAGTGGTATTTTTTGAGGACTTTTTGTAGGCGCGACGCTGTTGGGATCGAATCGGTACCTGTACAGAATTTTCCTTCTTTTGGACCTCCTTATTTATTTATTTTCTTTTGCCTTTATTTTTGAGTGGGCGGCGGGGTTTCAGCCAAGGCTGCTCTACCAACTCAACCCACTATAGATTTACATATATCCATGCCCGAACCCGGATTCGAACCAGGGATCATTAACACCACAGTTCAGCTTTAACTGAACTGCGCCACACGGGCCGACGTTGTACTCGGATAGGGCACCTCTGTACTCTTCCCATGTTTATTCGTGCCTCTTGTCGTTTGGCTTTGTTGAATAGCCTTCTGACTTTAGCCCTAGCTTTAGCCCGAAGTTTTTGAGGTCCTCATTCCACCAGGGAACGTTCCTCGTTAACCCTTTAGTTTTTGTGAGACATTAAGTAGGAGTCTTTGTAAATCATTGGAGGCTACTTCCGGTTCCTATTTCGTGTCTACCTTTTGGGTGATCTCATAACCTTCCCACCTAATGTACTCTTCCTAGGGGCACCAGTCTGCCAGTTGTGGGTCCTTGATTGTAATTGACTGTATAAATGGTGCCTTTAACCAAGTGCAGTGTCATCTGATACATGTTAGTTTAGTGTGCTTGTTTGTGTCTGTGCTTCCCCTTGCCACATGGTGCGCGTTGGCATCGTAGCTCATGACGAGGTTGATGTTCCTCCTCTTGCAGTATTCCACCAGCTTTACTTCTGTGGGTATCGCCGCCGAGTCCCTCGGGAAGTAGGCCCAGGCCACTATGGTCCCTTTCCGATCACCGAGAGGTGAATGTGGTGATTTCTACTGCAACCAGGTCTCTGGAAATAAATTCGGATAATGGAATGAAGCTTACTCGAGATTTAAGGAGCATTGTGTCCTCGGATATTCCATCACCCTTACTGTAGAGTAACTTACCACCGTTTGTGGCTAATATACCCCCCCCCCTCCCCCAGTTACACAGCGCGTCGGATACCGCCTTGCTGAACTGGGGGTTTTCCTGTTTGAAGGGGATTTTGTCGCCTGTGATGTTTTCCAGGCTCACTCTCTAGGCACATCGGTCCCCTGGACGGACGACTGCGGTTTACTAGTTGGGGGGGCCTGTGCCTTCGACTTGTTGTTCCGTTTAGTCTTTTTGTACCTCTTCTTCGTGTAGCAACTGGCTTGCTTTTGTGCTTTGGGCGTCTGGTGCTCCTCTGGTTGCTGGGCTGAGCGTTGGCCTGCGTGGCTGCTTCCTTGTCTGTGTACCTTGGGGAGCGTGACTTTGAGGCCATAGCCCAACCCAGTATACTTGCAGCCTCATATGGACTTGGTGACTCTGTACTGGTGCCTTTGACTCTGGCAGAGCACTAAGTGGGTCGCTATGAGGTCGAGTGGCCTCAGGCTCCATAGTTGGTGCGCTTAGAGGTTCTTGTCCCATGAGTATTAGAAAAGTCGGGTCACCTACAGCAAAGCTCCATACGGTGGGAAGGGTATTTTTAGGGTAACACAACGAAGTTGAGGTAACGCTTATGTGCTCGTGTTTCCGTCCGTCCGTTCTATCGAGATCTCGGCCCCTGAGCCACCTACAGACTTCGGGTTTTCGTTAATTGATATCTGTTATGGTATATATTTGCCCATTTCAATCAGTTTCATTTAACTCAATATTTTGCGCAGTGCCAACTTTCTTATTTATGGAGATATTTCTTTGAAATATGAACCACAGATGCTTCTAGTAAAGGCAAACTTTTCGCACATAGTAAAAATTATATGTGGGCATGCGCAGTGACTGCGCAATGCCAACTTTCCCATTTATGGAGATATTTCTTTTAAATTTTAACCACATAATTGGCAGATTCACTAGTCTTACAGTTGTGTTACGCGGCAATACCCACGAGTGGATTTTGAAACATTTTTAAACAGGAGTTCCTCTGAGGTCCCGAGTTCCCTTAGTAGATACAGGTTCACCTACGATCATCCAGTCCGTCGGGGTTAGCGGTAAGCTGTTCCACCTTTGGCTTAGGTTTTTCTTTAATGAGGTTGACTCTTCTTGGTCAGGGCACTTAACCCAAGGCCCCCCTCATCCTCAGATCCGTGAGACATGATCACAGACGACCTGCTGATGAATGGCTTTCCGTCTTGGTTGATCTGAAGTAGATCAGTACCATGGCCGATCTGAAGTAGATCAGTACCATGGCCGTTATTCTATTTCCGCATTAACTCTGTGTCTCATACGATCAGTCGTCCTATCCGCCACCTGGGGACGCGCCCGATAGGGAGCCACTCTCCACATTCAAGATGGGTACCGGGTTTGGTGTACGTAGATAGATCAAAATTCTGTTTTATGCACCAATTTCATCTGATCAACAGAAAAATGCATTGCTTGTATGGACAGGAGTAATATGTTGGATATTTTTTATCACTATGAATAAGATATGCTGCTATGCATTAAAAATACCCTATCGTTTTCCGTAAATGGGCATAGAATTTTCTAATTTGTTTGATCTCAGGAAAAAAATGTGCCACCCCCAGTTATGATTCTGCTGCGACAAACAAAAGCAATAATCTTTCGGTTGAAAAGAATGTTAATCATGCCTTCTTTGAATCTGTTCGTCTGTTCGAAACTCTTAACAACATAACTCAAGAACGGAGACTATTTCGCTTCGGTTTATTAACGAGCTCCAAGCGAGTTTATAATTTTGCGGTGTCTTTTAGTCTGTCCGTGAGACCGGCAGTCCGTCTGTCCGTAAACACGATCTTTCGAAAACGAATAGACCGATTACGATGAAATTTTGCAGGTGGATTCTTTATCAAATTTGTAGATCGGAGTTCGTGAATTGGCAATGTAGGTCAGAAAATAAGGAAGGTCCTTTAGACATCTCCGTTAGTTATGAACCGAATTGCATGAAATGTTGTATATAGACACCTCGAATAAAAGTAAAACTAATGCGGAATCAAAAAATTTGTTTTGCGCATGCGCAATTCGATTTTTGACAGCTCCTTTAGTTATGAATCGAATTACATGAAATTTTGTATGTAGGCACCTCGAATAAAAGTACTTCTAGTGTTCACGTACTGAAATAATGTCTTTATCCAAGCCTCCGTTCAAAAACTCGACGCTAACCAACTAATATTTTTAGGAGTGTTGATTGATCCTTAATTGAATTGGCTTGCCCATTGTAACGTAGCCTACCGATAGATCTAGCCGTGACATTGATTTAGTGACGTCACAACTGGAGATGGGCCACTGCAACGCGATACTATGTGTTTAAATGCAATTTGATTCGCGTGCGTACTCATTTAACGCGAAAACATTTAGTAATTACTTATTTTGAGCCGCAGGATTGGAATATGTTGTTTCCTAATTATAGACACGTGTTATTATGCAAAAATTTTATTAAATACTTACATAAACAACAAATACTCACTGAAAACCGAGCTGAAAACAAATAAAATTTAAACATTCTAATACACACATCTGCCTTTTTTAGCGTAACACAACGTTAACAACATTCGGCAGGAATGAAAAGAATATTTTCAATTCAAAGACGTGACATCCGAATAATATCTAACCTTAATTATAGAGCTTGCTGTAGGTACAAATTCATTGATCTCGGTATCTTAACTTTGCCATGTATTTATATTTTAAATTGCATTTTACATGTTATTAACAATATTTCGTCTAGTGATTTTACTCATCGATATGTAACGAGAAGTATCGGTAATTTACGCACAAATCAAGTTCGTCTAACTACTTCACTAAATTGCATTAATTACTATGGGAGTAAATTTTACAACATAAAAACTTTTAATATCGATCATTACCAATAACTCAGCTAAAAAATGTTATTAGCAATTATCTAAAAGCAAATGCCTTCTATTCAGTGAACGAGTTTCTTCAATCCCAGTCCATTGATCTGTGATATTCAGGTTTAATATATTTTAATTTGTTTTGTTTGTCTTTCTATGTAATTGTATTTTGTTGTTTTCACTTTGACGAATCTTATATAGTTCTACTATTTATTGATAACAAAGTACTGATTGATTGATTGATAATAAGAGAGATCGATTTCCAGGCTTTTTTACTCGTAGCTTACGCCTGTCGGAATCATCAAGGATCTCAAAGTTGCTCAAATATCTGACGACCCAGTGCCTCTTTTCGGAATATTATACGATAACCTGAATTTTGACAAAAAAAATGTTCCACAAACGTTGTAGGCAATGCCAAAAATTAAATGTCGACGTAACGTAGAGACTTTCGACAGCAGCTCCCTTAATTGTTTGCCCGCAGAAGCTACAAACTTTAAATTAAAGGAATTTAATTAAGCGAATATGCGTATAAGAGCAACAGGATTTTAATTATGCACGTAACGACGAATTTGTACGACAGTTTTGTAAAGCAAATCGGAATACTTAGATTATCGTATTATAAGAGTCCCGGACGGACAGATTGACAGAGAGACAAACAGAAAGTATAATTTCATTATGATGTAAGATGCCAAAGAATATACTAATACAATTAATTGCCTTTGCAATTCAATCAAGTAGGCCGAGTTAATTTTTCTGATCAATTTAAAATTAATTATTCTTTAGTCAGTAGGTTATCTTTCATCGTTAAATAATGATTAAAAAACACTCTTTACGCATTTAAAAGTCAATATTTCGCCAATTAATAAAAAAAGGTGACGCAGTATTGAATTTTTAGGTTGAGAAGTATTGACGAAAGGTAACGTATTAACATAATTATTAAATTAATTATTAACTTGATTAAAATGCTAAAATGATTAATTTTACTAGTATTATTTGCTCAATCATACGACATCTGACATTGTTGAAAAGAGAATTGAATCATGTAAAAATCAAATATGGTACCTATTTACAAAAAGAAGATTTTAAGTTGTACTATCGAAGTGAGAAATGTCATATTAAAATTGTTCCGTGACTTTTATAATTATACAGATATTTAATTTTTGTAAATCGGATCTTTTCAGTTTTTGATAATTAACTTGTAATCGGAATTTTTCCTATTTACCCTAATCTCTATCTTCAATAATAAGACAGTTTTCCAAGCAATCACACCGAATCTGGGACCCACAAACCTGTAGAATTGATCAAAATGGAGACTGCAGCGGTAAACGGAACCGAAATAATTTCAATCGAGATGACATAGAGGGCAACGCAAGTATTAAAGTTAAAATAAATTAAACAAATATAGCAAACGAGCTCCTGGGTATGGCTATAGCATGTGCAAAACCAAATTTTAAACCTCAAAACCAAATTTTGAAACTGGTGTTAAATTTTCTTTTATTCCAAGTGGCTATGTATCAAATTTGATTTAAATACCTTCATAAATAAAAAAGTTTGCAATTCGGTCTGTAAATGGTCGAGATGCGCAAAGGGCACTGTGAATGCTGATCGATTAGGCTCAACTTTTGGAATTGTGTTTTATATGGCTAAAGCTATGCGCATATTGAATTTAATGCAATTCGGTTCATAACTAACGGAGATGTCAAAAGGGCCTATTTTTTGGTATACATTGTCAATTCACGAACTCCGATCTACAAATTTGATAAACAATCCACCTGCAAAATTTTATCTTAATCGGTCCATTCGTTTATGAGTTATCGTGCTAACGGACAGACACCGCAAAATTATAAACTCGCTAGGAGCTCGTTAATAAACAATTGATACAACTGAGGTGATTTGAAAACCGAACTACATCATTGTGACGCTCCAGCAACAGTGGCAAATACTCGGGATGCTCCCAGTTGTCCGAATATACTAGAATGTTGTTTAGGCATAGTCTCGGGTGGAGTACGGTGCATCTTTTTACTAGTCCGGGCAGCACCTCCAAGGGACGTTTGCCAGTTCAAATGGCATAACTGGAATAGGCTATTTATGCTCCGGTCGATCAGCACCGCTTCAACTTCCTAGGCAATGGTGCACTTTTCCTGCGGTAGGACAACAACTGGAGAGGACGGAGGGTGCTGGAGGCGATCGGAGGGATTTGGTGTCCTAGCGATGTTACCTGTCCCAATACACGCAACGGTCGCGATTGTCGGTGAGCTACAGTTCTCTAAGGATAACAGGCATGGTTAGGTAATCGATTATCATCATCCAAGTATTTGGGGCGTGGGTTAAACCAAATAGCATGCGTCGAAACTAAAATGTCAGCGTTCGGGGCCTTTGAAAGCCGTATACTGAGGAGACGATGCAGTTACTCCGACTTGCCAGTAAGCGGATTTAATATCTAAGGATCTAAGAAACTTGGCATCGCGTAGTTTAGTTAGTATGAACGAAACGTGCGGCAATGGATAAGCGTCTCTGACTGCCACAGCATTCAACTTTGGATAGTCAACGCAAAAGCGATAAGGGTATTTTTTGGGCGATACAAATAGGAGGAGCCCAACCATTTTTAGAAGACTCCATGAATCCAACTTTGAGCATATTATCCACCTCATCATTGATTATTTTTTCTTTACGGGGTTATACCGCAGTTTGATGGTTATGTTAGAATAGGAACAATTCATATGGGTTTTGTAGTGTACTTAACCTCCAAGTTCTACGCTAACTTCACACTACAAGCACACGGAAATAAAGTCAATCCGGCAACGTTTAAAAATGGCCACCCGAATGACTATTCCCTGCAGAACTAAACAAGATCCCGCTTAAATTTGAAAAGTGGCACGTGGTCAAACATCTAAGGCTTACGTTAGTTGTAAACAACGCTATGACCTGAAGCACAGTGGGGAAGGAACGTAAAATAAAACACTGAAATTGTGAAAAGTTTGTTTAATAATGATCGTTATTATTAAGATTGTGAAAACCCTGAAATTTATTTGATGTACATTAATATAAGCAAAGCAAGCAAAGCCAAAAGGTGTCGTACTCTCGCAAAAGTAACTGCCAAGGGTAAAAAGAGTACGACGAAGAAAAACCTTCAGTTTGATTAAAACGTCTAAAAGTTAATTAACAAAATATTTGTAATAGTTTAAGCAGTAGTTAACAAAGATAGTAAATGCATATACACAATATATATTTCAAAAACAAAGATTGAAATACACAAAAAATATAAAATGCGCCATCCAAAACACAAATGCAAAAATTACTACCTACACTAATTAACACAAAATAA
The DNA here is from genome assembly GCF_008802855.1 of Photinus pyralis. Classification (NCBI taxonomy): domain Eukaryota; kingdom Metazoa; phylum Arthropoda; class Insecta; order Coleoptera; family Lampyridae; genus Photinus; species Photinus pyralis. The sequence continues at coordinate 46,705,800 of NW_022170663.1, forward strand.
CAACAAACATTTATAGATCGACGCGTTCACGACCGCCATTCAAGACCAAATGCCAAACGTAACCCCCGTTCGTGCTTTCTAGATGGCGCAGGCAGCTTTTTCCCACCTAGAAATTGTATGGTTGCCAACTCTCAAAAATGTATGTATCGTCGTATGTTGTATATACAGGGTGGAACCTCTCAGTTTCAGAAAATCGATGCCTAAGAGTAAGTCTTGGCTTAAGTCAGGAATCACGACTAAATTTATAAGAAATGTTTTATTTCTAAAGGTAATTGGGGTTGTTATGTACCCAGATGAGTAACATTTGTCGCAATTTGCAACCGTACAAATCGTAGTGTCAAAAATCATCCCAAATCCTAAACGCGTTAACTTATTGTACGCTTCTTTTCCAAGTATGGAACGCGACAAACCGGAATCTAGGAACACCGCAAATGACAACTTGAACGTAAAGTTGAGCTTTATCGGCAACGTGTTGAATAATAAAATAGAATTCCATTTTTATTGGACACAAGGTGTCAAAAAGTAAAGGTTTCGCTTGAATTTAGAGGAGGGTGATGAGCTCCCCCGCTTACGTTTTCCAAATCTCTTTGCCCCACAACCCTGGCCTAATTTCTAACAGTTCCAGCATAGACTTGGAGTACGTGCTGGAATACTTTGAAAACGGTATGTTTCTATTTTAACAAACCAAGATGGCGACACCTTTCGGTATTTACGAAAGCGCCATCAATTTGCAATGGTCGATTATGGCTGTGAACCAAATCTCAAGTTTCTATTTCAACTGAAAGTTCCAAAACTTCCAACGAACGAGCTACGTGAATCTCCCTGTATAACTTTCGATTTTCGAATCCCTCGAAAAATGTCGAATCGACAAAATCACTTAGCCTATAAATAATAGCTTGCAATTTTTGATATTAGTCGAAGCTTGCGCCGAAACGTCTCGAGTCGAGTTGTATTGTCTCTTCGGCGAGATATTCCCGAATCGAGATGGCCTGGACCCGAAATGTCACCGAGGTGCCAGAGCAGAGGTCTCGGATGCGATATGTCTCACAGCCGAAGAATCTTGGAAAAGGGAACTGCACCAAAAGACATCATGGTAAATCTAGTGGTTATTATGTAGTACGAATATTCTGCACCGCACATTAAATTCGTCGCGATACAAATCGTACAGAATTTAAGAAACCAAAAATTACAGCATCAAACATTGAAATATTTCCAAAATTGCCCTGCATTCTATGGTTAAGTAACATTTTCCATTATGCACGGAACTTCCTTAAATAATTAAATCAACAGACTAATTTAAAAAAATGCTGTTTCATTACACGTCAATAACATGAAACGAATAAGTTATCAGCACAGCAGCTGCCGGTTAATTTCGGCAAGCCCAAACGTGATTTTTAATTTGCAACATCACAATAGATCGAAAGGTAACGATACAACATTTTACAAATGATCAATTAACGATTTCGATATCCATCTTAATTTATCAGCAACGATGTCGGTTGAAAAATTGAAATTTGATTCTGCCACCGTAGCCTGATTTGAAATTGGCTTACCATAATCGGAATGTGTGGGGCAGGTTTATATAAATTTCGTGAGATCGTTTGTTGGTTCATTCAGTTTTTTTTTTTATTTCACAATCCGCCCCGAGGCCGCGAAAACTGTAAATATCTACAAAGTTAATTTAAGCACACGCAACTTCTTCTGCAGACGTTCAACAAAAAGGCATTAAGGCTCTTCCGATATATTTAACAATTTAATTTAACAAGCAGGTTGGCATTTATTAAATCCTACGCAATGCTTAATTAAAATGTTGAAATCTCCCATTCATATTATATTCGGGCGTGATTGGTTCCGATGAAAAGTGTCGTTTATGTACATAGATTAAACTAATTAGATGGTATTACTTACGCGATTGTATGGCAATTTCAATTTAATTAATCGCGTTAAGAGCTGGTGCATCTTATTTATGTAGACGGGTTTAATTTAATTACAGAAACCTGTCGAAGGACAGTCCGACCATTAGGCCGAGGCTGCTTTTAAGGTTATTTAAAACACGTTGTATAAACAAATTACTTAGTGATTTTAGTTTTAATGGGAATTCTTATACCATTAAGAGAGAAAACTGAATTTGATTACCTATTTCACTGATAAACAGAACGACCCAGCATCTCGGCTATAAATAGCTAATTTAAGGAAGTTTGATTTTTTGAAGAGTGTCCCTCATTTTAGTATTAATTTATAAACACACTTAACGTTTTCTAAAGTTTTCGTTTCACATTAATTTATTCCCATTTTACTGTTATTTTGCCTTCTGGTTGTCTTTGCATTGGAATGGTATTTGTGAAATATGACTAGGTAAATACTCTGTAAATACTTTAAGATTTTCGATTAATTTTATTGTTTCTAAGTAACTGAGTACTCCTTAGTTAAGCTACTAATTAAACTTAAATCTGCGTATTGTTCCTCAGAGTAACCTGCGACCAAACACCAAACAAGTACAAATTGTGCACAATCCTTGTGCAGGTAAATCGCATTTTTTTTAAACACCCCTACGAAATTTCTTCCATAAATAAGAAAGTTGGCACTGCACATCCTACACAAAACCAAATTTTTAAAATGGCGCTACATTTGCTTTTGTTCCAAGTGGCTATGTATGAAATTTCATTTAAATCCCTTCATAAATAAGAAAGTTGGCACTGCGCATGCACAAAACGAAATTTTGAAACTGGCGTTAAATTTGGTTTTATTCCAAGTTGCTACGGGGGTTCCTTCTGGACTTGAAGATTACCATCGGTTCCGCCCGGCAAGGCAAACCTTCTTCTTCTTAGGCTACTCAATCGATAAAAATAAATGCTCCGGCTAACTCAAATCGGTGGGCTTTTAACTCTTTTGTAAACTGTGTAACCAACCTTAACCTGCCGCCTACCAGTCTCCTGCCTCAACTCCTACTCCTCCCTTTCCTTCCTCTCGTTCTTCTTTAAAAACAGGCACATTGAAACCAAATAGATAATATATTGAAATGAGATTAGCGATACAAACAATTTACAGGGATCTAGCAGTTCTTCTCTTCTCCTTGTAAAAACACTAGCTTAACAATGATAACTAAAAAATCCTAACAGGTGAAACTAATTTACTCAAGGGGTGGCCATCCTCTACAGTTTGAAAAAATGTAACAACAGGTAATCAGTTTTTAATCCAGCGTGGGCTGGGACTTATTTAAATAAACACAAAAATTTATCCTACTCTTTGGTAATCGTTCATTGGACTCTAATAAACAATCAAATCAAATTTTTTTATTGTAGCTTAATTACCAAAAAGTGGAATTTCACAGAATATTACAAATTTAATTAGACTAACCTTCACAACATTTGTACAGCCGATCTTGTGAACTGCTCTTTCCTCTGGTACAGGGTGGATGTGATCTGATACTTAGGTCTCTGTTACTTTGTTAAGGGGTGGCTTGAATTTAACACACGGAAACAAAAATCCACGGTGCCTATCCTTCCTCGGAACGAAGCAAAGTTTAGTGTTTGAACGGAAACTTAGTCCCGGAAATCCTTCGCGTGGCGAGTGGGAGACGGCTAGTTGCCAAAGTTTCTACACAGCACAGTGTATTTAATTTTATTTTATTAGTTTATTAGCTTTGACCGCCTGCGGAAGACGGATTTTTGAGTTAGCGGTACGGCAGAACACAAACTTTTATGATCACTATCCGACGGTAAACCGCGATGGTTCAAAGTATTATTTCACCAGCTCTTCTTGGGGCAAATATCTCTCCGAAACGCAGCGCTCCTTCGACAAATGACCTTACGGCGCGAGTAGGAAATTCCACCTGGGGCGGATCCCGAAATTCTGCGCCTTGAGGACTAGGGCAGCACTTTGAATTATATATCCTCGAGAAATCACAACGTATCCTAACGCGATTCACTGCATCCAAAGTAAACTGGGGTGACGCTCAAGGGTTCGCCAAAATATCCTCTGATTTGAACCGAGTCTTCTTCGCCAAAAAATCAACACGAAAAGAAAATAACACTTCGGAACGGGTGCAAAAAGCACGCAACTGGGAGCAACCGAAATAAGCCGGTGGCTCAAACCGCCAAGTGTACCAAAACTTTCGCTCAAGGTACGTGTTGACCGCTTGAAGTACTAACCGCGAGTCTTCTCTAAAACGCGATCACTCAAAGTACGTGTTGACCCCTCGACGTACTAGCCGCGAGTCTCTCAAAAACGCGATCACTCAAAGTACGTGTTGACCGCTCGACGTACCAGCCGCGAGTCTTTTCTAAAAACGATCCCCTTCTTCAGAATTGAAATGAAAAAACCACACCCAAATTACCATAAAACAAAAATGGCTCCCGCTAGAAATTCTCCCATTGGTTCAGATAAAGAAAACTTAACCCACTCCAACTTCGTCATTAACCTCCAAGAACTGCTGACCAAACTGATCTCACGGTTTTCTGTTGACGACGTGGAAAGGGCCCTTATCTCTGACGGCTCGATGCTACATCCGCTCCTTTTCTCGGCCCAGACGGCGCCAAAGCTGAATAAACTAACGACAAACAACTCGCATTACTCATGATGACGTCAATCAGCTTTGCACTCTTCCCACGACGAAATTAAATCTGAGCGAAATTAAATCTATCGGACCATAGTCTTGAGCGAACCGAAATGCCCAAACACAAAATTTCTAACCGGAACAAATAATGAAATATACAGGGTGACCTGCACTATCATGACAAGACATTCGAAATTTTTAATGAAATTTGGCGCGAAATAAAACCACTCGTTACAAAGTGGCTATGTATTAAATTTTATTTAAATGCCCAATGGTTATATTTCTTCCATCCCAATCGCCCTTTGTAGGTACTTTCCTTTGACAATTCACTGTTGAGATAGGGAATTATAACCGATCACGAAAAGGGATCGCGGAGGAAGACTATGGTTAGTATAAATGAATTCCTTTCGTTGAGACCTTTCATTAGAGTACCATGAAGGATAAAACTAGTTCCACCCCCCCTCCCCCCTCCACCCCGTACTTTGATAAGAGGACAGAAAGGATGGCAGTAGTTGGTAGAAAACCGTTCCTTTCGTTGAGACCTTCATTAGAATACCGTGAAGGGTAGAACATGTGTTTACCCCCCACCCCCCAATTTAACTCGCCGCCATTAAAGGCATGCGTATGCAAAATATCTGAGACCAATTGGTTGTCGTATGTAAAAGTTATGCGCGTTTTACTTTCAAAAACAGCATCTCAGGAAATAACTCGGGGGGGGGGGTTCTTTTAGACAGCGAAATGTGATGGTCGTTTGGCACACCTTCAAGGTATAGGTTACCTACTGCAAAAAATCCAGGACTCTAGGACCATTCCCCTAGAAGTAGTTCAAAACGGTAGAAGTGGGTCCGGACGGACAAAACGCAAACAATAGCACATTTTTTTAATTCTAAAAAAATGCGCTAAAAATAATCGTAGGACACTCTGTATAGGAGACTATTTCAATTTAAGGGCATATCTAAGGGATTACGAATAAACACAAAGTTGGTGTATTGTAGGTAAGTATTTGAATTTGTTATATCGGTGGCTATTTTTCCTTTTAGAATTGTTTCTAATTGCGTAATGTTTTTGTTTAAATGTTATCGCTTTTGTAAATTGTTTAGTTAGATTTGTACATTTAATTGTAAAACGTGAAATTGCGTATTAAAATGTAGGGATATCTGGTTGTTCGGGATAAGCAGCTTTATCAGACGAAAGTTAATTAACGCACATCTGGTGCTGATAACGAAGACGCAAGTGTTTCGAAGAATTGCGCACGTAAGTAGGGACGCGTTTCTTCGAAGCTGGCGTAATCAAGTGTAATTATGATTGGCGGTTGATTTTAAAATCCTGAAGAAGGAGATTCTTTTATAATGGAAATGGTGTTCTTTTGAAAACAGGAAACAGTTGTTTAATAAAAAAAAGTAGATTCCTAAAGATGTCCGCGAGTGTTTTCGTGTGATAAGCGAGCTTGAATATCGTAAACTTTTTACGGCCAGATTATTTGGATTATTAGAGAAAAAAACTATGTAATTTAAAATTTTTATATTTTAATTATCGACAGTCTGTGTGCGGGGTATTATCAAACAAGCTTTGTAAGCTGCTGCATTTGTTTCGGAATACATTTTTCTCATTATCAATCAGTTAATTGTGTGTTTATGCGAATCTTTTGTGTGGCCCAAATAGAGCCTTCAACTCAGATTTTTCTATTCGTGTCGTGTTTCCCGTGCACCAACGATTGCTTGAATAGCAATAAACAAATTAAATTTTAATCAGTGAAAAAATTGCATAAAGCAAAAATGTTTCACAATCTTATGAGCAGTGCGGTAGCCTTAGCGGAACGGTATGGAACCTCGAGCGTCACCAGGAGTTAGTCAAGCCTTGCTCCTGGTCAAGGATGGTCGGTTTCGGAAGTCACAGGTAAACAGGCGTACAGTAATCTAGAACAGAATTACGGCACACGGAAACGGTAGCGATTTCCCAAAGCGAGAACGGAAGCACAAATTAACTAACTGTGTCTACTAGCTACGGGAAAAGGAAACAAAAATCTACACCAAAATGACACGATGCCAAAATGGAAAAAGATCTCCCTAAATCGTGCTGTTACCTTATATAGAATTCCCAACAAATGTGGAGATGGAACTTGGATTTTCCAGCGGGTCGGTGTACACGGGTGATAACGTCGAATAATGAAATTTTCTTTAATTAATTTCAGGTATATCTCAAAATCTATATTAATTAAGAGCGCTTCTAATGACACTAAACACAATTTATAATCAGACAAAGTTCGCAACACAATTAATTAACTACGATTAATTATACTCACTTAATTGGCCGGATTTAAATTTCAAAATTCGGTATAATGCCCATTATAACATGGAATTTCGGGTCAATCGCAAAAGGTCTGCGATAATTAGATAAATTTTACGACTTAAAATGCTCGTTTGAAATTGGCATAGGGAAAAATCGATTGTTAATGAATGAAGGGAACTGAAAAATCATTTATTAATTTTTCCTTGTCATTCAAAGGACTAGAGCTTTCGAAGGCTGCAAGAATAATTAAAATATCTATGGGAAACATTAGAAAACTGAACAATTATATTCAAAAGTAGGTTCTCCTTATCAGCGGTTAAAATTTTACCTTCTATTTTTCACTCTTGGAAAGGAAATATTTAGGTACAGAGTTACAATTTCTTCGTTTGAGTTCGAAGTACCGGATGTTCAATAAAGTTAGTATCTTGCACCCAATATACGGTGAGTTCATTAAAGCTGGTCGAATTCTTTGTATGGAAACTGGTGTTCTTGGTTTATGGACCAAGGTTATGGTCTTGAGGTTTTGGACCAAGGTCGTGAACTTGGGCTTTGATTAAAGGTCGTGACCTTGGGATTTCCCTGGGTATGCCACAGAGTCTGTGTTCAATAAATAAAATAAGATGAGAGAAAGTTGCTGTGTTGCAAAACCAAAGCCACTCTTAAAAAATGACAAATTATCCATATCTCACATTGATCAAAATCACCAACCTAGCCAAAATGAAAGATGGGAGAGCAGAAAGTTACATCAAAGCAAAATATTTTGCAGTTTCCCCAATGAAGTTCGTGCTTAACCTTAAATAACGATTTTGCTTTGCCAACTTGACCAAAAAGGGAGTATGTCAAGAAGACCACATCCTGTACATCAAGCCAATGTAGTTTGTCGTTTTTCTGAAGAAATGTGTGAATAATTAAGAATTTTGGGAAAATTTGGGCATCGTCCAGAGGTCACTAGGGTATAGGCTGCACTAGTGGGGAACCTATATCTATCAAACGAGATATGAACAAGCTTTCTAGGACTATCTTGTGGCGAGATCTCATCCACTGACTGACGGACAGAAAATGCATGATGAATGTTACATGTCAAAAACGTTACTTTTGAAAACACTAAGTGAACAACTCCCTCAACTTTTTAAAAACTTTTTAAAATTTTGTTATAGTTCAATCGTAATGGCGCTAGCATCAATTCAAATGGCACAAATGAGCACATAATACGTAGTGGGGGAGGGGCAACGTATACTTTCATCCTATACGTAACCCCCCTCAAATATATAGTGTGTGTTGTTGCGTTGAGACGTGAGACACAATAGGGAAGAAAAATGACTAAGAGTTTTATGCGTAAGAAAAGACAAGAAACATGAAAAACCTGACATAACACACAGATACAAGAAATAAGCAACTACGGCAACAAAATGAAAACATCTTAAATCACACAATAAAAAGCAGGTAATCAATTCAAATGCAGTGAAATAAATTAATAAAACTCAGGCGACATATTAAATATAAATGGAAAATGAGACAAATCAATTTAGTACAAAAACGCATCAAACACACCTATTACATCTACATACATCAATTTAGACAAACCAACTCGTAAAATGATAAATTGCATGCAACTAAAAAACACGAAAATGGCATGGCTCTGCTCAGACATCGGCTACCATTAATGTAACACTAAAAAGTACAGTATGTGATAATGCAAGCAGTATCCGGGTAAAAGCAGATTATCACACAAACAGACCCCACATACTAAACAGAAGAGAAGGTAATTAGAGGGTCCCCTTTCTCGTATTGCTTGCGCACTACCCGGAAGCAGACACGAGATGTGGAAGAAACAGATGCATCGAAGAATCGGAACTGTATTAGGTCCTTCCTCCACGGTGTAAACGGTTAATAGACTCATACAGAGCAAAAACACACTGATAGTACCTATACTACACGAATACATAAATAAATCCTTATTAAAATAATATCAAGGCATAACATGACCCAGTTAACGGTACAAAACAAAAGCTTAGAGCACGCCGTGCTTCAATAAACAGATAAAATCTAATGCAAAATGTTTGTAAATAATAAATGGGGAATCGATTTACAGTGTTTTGCGTTACGATCTTATTGATGGTTGAGTCTATACGGGCTAATAAAACACTGATCTGCCACACAAAAATGCACTGAAGTCCCTTCGATCTCACACGAGGACCTTGATAATTTGTTTGCATTGCGAGCCGCTATGGAGTGTTAGAAATATGTGCGGATATATGTATGCAATGCTTTATTACTATTGTATAACGTTTAGTTCAAGCGCGTATACGACGTGAATCCACTTGGAATTTTGGGTAGATGGGGGAGATGTGTTTGGGATGTTCTCAACTGCTAAAAGCGATCAACTACATCCCTGTCAGACAATTTCAGATAAATAAAACTATCTTTGGATTGTATAGTTCAGATCAAAATGTTTAAATGACAGACTCCGCACTTTTGCTATGACCAAAACGTATAATTAATTTACTATCGAGCACAGTTTCCGTTGAGTCAGTATTAATAAAAGTTGTGCCAATTTTCCATAATTAGATCAGAAGCTAAAGTGGCGGTTTGGGTGCGGCATAATTAAATTCGACTTTTAGAAAATCGCTCTTACGTTCGAGGTTTTAGATTATAACTTGTCCGTTAGACGAATATTATACCCTCGTTTTCGCGATTTTACATAATTCAAATAACGGGCGTAATGTGCCACGGTAGCATAATAGAAACGAGGTTTCCAATTTGTATTACTATTTGAAATTAGTTTTGGCGCAAATAATAGCTCGTATGTAACTAGAATATTTACGAAAATTTATACGCCGGCACGCATTTTCGAGTTTAATTACTACTGTTGTTATTGTTTTGAATTTATGGATGTATATGTGTTTAAGTTACGGTGGGTTTAATAGACATTGCGGGTTAATTGGATGCCGAATTTCATTTTAATTATATAATACATAAAAAGTGCACGTGTGAATAAGTTCAGAGAGTAAACAATCTAGCCAGATGATTATTAACTAAGTTACAGGTAGTGGGTACGTTAAAAGCCTAAGAAGAAGGTAAAGAAGAGACGATAGACAAAATAACCCCTTATAACATAATTATTATGGGAATAACAGAAACAACAAGTTAAAAAGTAATCGTAAACCATTTACATAAAGCGCATTTCCGCTTGCATTCATTTCCCATTTGTAAGATGCAACTTCTGTTAAAATCGTAAAAATCCGGCCACAAATATGAAAGATGGCGTTGCACATATCCAATTTTGATGTGCTACTTCAATTTCTGTTTATAACAATTTCATTTCAATGCTTTTCTAAATAGGAAAGTTGGAACGGCACATGCGCAAGCCTAAATTTTAAAACTAATGTTAGATTTTCCTTTGTTCCAAGCGCCTAAGTATCAAATTTCAATTAAATGCTTCCATGGATAAAAAAGTTGGCACTGCGCATGCGCAAAATAAAATTTTGAAACTGGCGCTAGATTTTCCTTTATTCCAAGCACCTATGTATCAAATTTCGTTTAAATTCTTCTATAAATAAAAAAAGTTGGCACTGCGCATGCGCAAAACCAAATTTTGAAATTGGCGTTAGATTTTCATTTATTCCAAGTGCCTACCTATGTATCAAATTTCATTCAAATACATTTATAAATAAAAAATTATCAAACTCCTCGTGTGAGATCGAAGGTACTTCAGCGCATTTTTATGTGGCAGATCAGTATTCTATTAGCCACTTTCGACTCAACCATCAATAACAGATCTTGTCGAAGGCTACCACATTCCCTTTGACGGTACCCACTTCCGGCGTCCCGCTGACCCGCAATTCGCGTTTGAAGATTTGACTCCACCATCAGTAAGATCGTGTCGGGGGCTACCACATTCCCTTTGACGGTACCCACTTCCGACGTCCCGTTCTCTCGCAGTTCGCGTTAGAAGATTTGACTCAATCATCAGTTAGATTTTGTCAGAGGCTACCACATTTCCTTTTTCGGTGCATACTTATATTACACCCACATTTTGGTGGATTTCGCTAAAAACCTTCCACAATATACTTAATTTTTGGGGGCACTTCTCATTGCTCGAACTTCTATTGGCGACACGAGAAAGAGAGACAGCGATTTGAGATTTACGAAACGTTAAACCGCGTGACAAAATTCGCAACGGAAGGTAAAAGGCGCCCGAAGTTGATTACCTCTCGAAGACGCGCGCGCGCCTTGCAAAAGGTCGTTAATTTCGCCCCTAGGACAAAAAACAAAATTCCGCCACGAAGGAGTTGTGCGCGTTTACATCTTTCCGACGGCACCAATTTGAAAAGAATCGGACCAAAACTGTAGTAGAAGATAGGAAAAAACTGAAAAACCTTCACGTTAGTATACTACGCTCGAGGATGACGTCAGGTGTCACCAACCCCACATCATGTAGCCCTGTCCCTAAGGTTGACAAATTACACGGATTTGTAGATACACGTACACCCGTTGCCTTTCTACAAGAGTTCTTCTACGCGCACACATTTGGTGCCATCCAGCCAGCCGGCCAGCCAGCCAGCCAGCCAACCAAAGTGAGATTAAAAGCTACTTTATACAAATAAATTTGCAAAAATGCGCTAAAAAGTTTGCAATTCGGTTTATAAATGGTGGAGATGCGAAAAGGGCACTGTGAATTTTGAATCGATTCGACTCAACTTTGGGGATTGCGTATTATATGGCTAAAGCTATGCCCATATTGAATTTCATGCAATTCAGTTAATAACTAACGGAGATGTAAAAGCGATCGGACATTTCTAAACAAAGTTATCGTTCACACGGACAGATAGAGGGACAGACAGAGAAAGGAACAGATGGACAGACCAACAGACAGACGACAGACAGCAATACAAAATTATAAAAGATCTCTAGGATCGTTAATAAACGGCAAAAGTGTAAAATTATGGAACATGTAAAAAACGGTTTGTTGTTTTTTTACAACTTTTTTAGCAATAAACGCAGAAAAAATTCCTTCCTTGGTGCAAGGCTCGACACCATAACGAACCAAATAGCGAAAAAAGTAGAACAATTGTTCTTAAGATAAAGAACTAGTAGCGTCTCAAAACGAGCGGACGAACGGACAGGCAGCCGGCTGGACGGACGGACGGACAAAGTGGCCACAATAGCGCATTTTTTTTATTTTTGTGGAAATGCGCTGAAAAGGAAAGAAAAAGAAAATGAATAAAGTATATTATAAACTATCCAGATGATAACGGAAGAGATGAATCCAAAGTGAGTAGGGTTAAAAATAGGAAACGTAGATAACCAAGAAGGTAAAGTAGCGAAGCGAACAGAATCATAGAACAATGTATAAAAATTTAAAAAGGTCACTATAATATTATTTGCATCCTGTTGCGGGGACAAAAATAGTATTAATTAAAGAGGTAAAACAAAATAATCCTTTAAACAAAAAAAATAATCGCTGAATGTCTACGGTAGAGAGCAAAAATTAAACAAATGATACTACATTAAAGGATAAAATTGACAAATAACGTCATGGCTTAGTAAAGTACGAGTATATCGTATATCAGATAATATACCTATACAGGGTGTAGCACCTAAGATCCCTCGGATCATAACTCCTTTACCATAAAAGTAGGTATTACTGAAAAAAGTCGTATGGCAAACTTTCTAAAATATTCTAAAAATTTTTAAAATATTTTTTATCACCAGTGGCGTGCTTTGCTCCAGCGGCGTATCAAACTTGCATTTTTTTTTACACGGAACACCCCATATTTTATTACTCATTTGGAAAGTACTTGAAAAATACTTATTTTTTTTATTATTTTTTATGTAACATAACACTTTAACGATTTCGCTGTTATAACGTTTTTTCGTCAAAATTTGAAAGTTTTTCGAAATTTTGTTTAGAGACTAAATCGCGCGGGGGGCTAAGTTTTGGACTGAGGCACAGGGTAAGACCTCTTCCACAGTCACATAATTTTTTTTAGGTACTTTATAAAAAAAATTAAATTTTTGATTGACCTTTGTAAAATGTCATATTTTTAAAAATTTCAAATGGCACCCCTCTAAACAAATTATACTTCTGGGTAGCCAAAACTACAAATTTTCCACTGATACCAAGAAAACCACTCATTCCATAAAAAAATTTCAGAGAAAACCCAAGTCGAAACGCTAATTTGTAAAATAAAACCTTATTTTGCAAACCCAAGTGTGCCATGATGAAACAAAAGAGGTTCATTTCTCACAATTAACAGTAAAGTGTCGGCAGTGTATGATTGTTTTTCAATCATCGTTGCAAATATGTCCCAGTAATTGTTGATATCCTGTTTATTCTTAGAGACCGTTACCGGAATTGTTTGCTGGCGTCATGGGGAGATATCCTGGCTGAACACATTCAGATTCACGCGTGTTTCAAAAGGTGTTTGATAGATTTAAGGTTACTGGGAGTGTAAAAGGATCAATTAAACGGACGCCGGTTTTGGTGAAAGATAATGAATTGCAAGTTCTCGGGGCAGCTGTTGGCAATCGTCATATTAGTGTGAGTGAAATTAGTACTCCCAGTAGTTGTACATTTTTCCAACACCTTTTGATCTGGATGTGTTCTGGCAGGATATCTCTCAGCATAATCTTGTAACGCGAACAAATAATTCCGGTAGGTAACAGTCTTCAAGAATAAACACCATATCAACCAGTTCTGCTTGAGTTGGGAACATTTTCGCAACGCTGATTAAAAAACAATCATACACTGCCGACACTGTACTGTTAACTGTGACAATTGAACATTTTTTGTTTCATCATGGCACACTTAGGTTTCAGCAACTTTTTTTTACAAATTGGCGTTTCGACGGGTTTTCTCTGAAATTTTCTTATAAAATGTGTTGTTTTGTTTATATCAGTGGAAAATTTATAGTTTTGGCTACCCAGAGGTATAATTTGTTTAGGGGGGTGGCATTTGTAATTTTTTAAAAATATGACATTTTTCGAAGATTAATCAAAAATTTAATTTTTTTGGTAAAGTACCTAAAAATAATTATGTCTCTGTGGAAGAGGTCTTGACCTGTGTCTCACTCCAAGGGATATAATATGTTAGATAAAAAAATAAGTATTTTTCAAGTACTTTCCAAATCAGTAATAAAATATGGGGTGTTCCGTTTAAAAAAATGCAAGCTTGATACGCCACTGGGGCACAGCACGCCCCTGGTGATCAAAAATATTTTAGAAATATGGCGACGGTAAATGTGTACAATTTTGCTTTAGGACTTTTTTCGGTATTTTTTATGGTAAAGGAATTATGATCCGAGGGATCTTAGGTGCTACACCCTGTATACACAGGAAAGTCGAGTTGAAATAAAATGGGAAGATGAAAAATGTAGAGTGATTACATTACAAAAAACAACGTCTATAGCGTATAGGACGGCGAACAATAAATTTGTTTTAACAGTGTATAGATATAAGATGAGATAATGGTTTCCAAAAACGATTTTCATAAAGCTGCCCTGTGTAAGTACCAGTCTCCCGACATTCCGTTCTCAAGATCTAGCATTTGAAGCTTTGGTCTCACTGACTGCTACTTCTAGTACAGGCCCGCAGGGGTAATCCGAGGGGACTGCTCAACGTCAACAAACGCACACGAAACAGTGATGTTCTGCATCGCGAACTTGCGGATGACCGCTACTCAAGAACGCTGTCGGTTCCACCAGTGGATGCGCATACAGCAGCGGAACATAGCCTGGCAGGTATCACGTTATACCGAGTGTCCCAAAATAAGGACCCGCATTCGTGACCCAGATCATTAACTCGATCCTAGCGGACGGAGAAAATCGCCCACAGAACGCACTGCGCACTTCCTTTTCGATCTACCGCAAGGACAGCAGACAGCGCCCCCTTCTGAGCATAGATTTATGACGTCGGATTGGTCCTCAACCTGCCCCCAAGGAACCTTCGCAGACAACCCCCCCCCCCAGTACAAGTTTTTTCTGAAAATCAGAGGGAGGCTTCCTATATACACCAATGCGTCAATGCCCCCAGAGGAGATCCTCGCTGGCTCACCGTTCCGTTCCAGCACTTCTTCGGACCGGATCCTGAACTTTCCATGCGGAAATATTCCACCAGGGCAACCTTCCGACAGCGAATGTTCTGTTGTTTATTTTATTTCACCTTCTTTCTAATGTCTAACGTTCTAACGCCTTACGTTTTCAATTCTTCTTATTGTTTACATTTTTATCTTTCCACTAGCTTTTAATATCTTCCTCAATTTTTTTACACATTGAGATCTAGCTGCTTTACTTTAATATTTTCTATTATAAACTATGTTTTACTTCTGTTTGGAAACGCCGGGATAGTTTATCAATCATGATTTATTGAATTTTCCTGTTTCACTTCCATCTCTTTTTATTTTCATTTCTGTTTCCTTCTTTCTCAAGCTTTGTATGTTCCAAGTGTTTAATAATAAATACAACTTTCATTTAACCTGTTAACAGTACCCCATATAACTTCTTTCAACTCGTTTTATTTATTTATGTCTTGTTCTTTTCGTAATAATGTATGAATTGATAAATATTGACTGAAAAATCATCAATAATAAAACTGGGAAGTTGGAAGTGAAAAATTGTATTTGGGCCATTATCAAGTAAGGAAGCAACATTTCCGAATTGATTTATGCCAATAAATTACCGCCTTGAAACAATAATTATAGGATATAAACCTGTTACAAGAACAAACTAACACCTTCGTATTTTAAGCAGACGTCCGTAATTTATTTATTGCCGAACGCATTAATTAAATCAACAGAGATTCCACATTAGGATTTGCAAATGTAATTGCCAACAAGACCGATCTATTTTAAATCTCAATATGAGTTTAATTAACGATTAAAATGGCTGGACGCGCCAAATGAAGCTATTATTCTCGTTGAAAAACGCCGTAATTTACGGTACCTACCTATAGACACAAGTTCGATTTCGTGAATTAATAAAATCAAACAAGTCGATAGTGTTTGGAATATTAATTCGCCTAATGTAACATTCGTGTATGAATGGTGATTTAGTTAACGCCCACCATTTCGATGGCTTCCTAGGAAACATTGAAGGGGGTAGGTAATTAACCTCTTTATTCTAATCTTAGTTGGTTTTCATAATAATACTTATACAGACACAGTCCTTCCCTAACTGTTAAAACAAAGGGGTGGTAACCCTCAGTGCAGTAGCTCTTCCATCAGCGCACCCTCTCCCTCTGCTTTAATTGCAAGTATCTCGATTATTTTCACGTAAAAATGGATAAATTAAAAGAATACCTACCACTTTTAACATCCAGTCTGCTCGGTGCAAGTATAAATTTTCATAATCTAAACCTAACGCGATGACTAATATAAATCGCCACCCTCTTCAGATTTTATTGAAGGCAAACTAAGCGTAAGGGCTGATTTAATTGACTTTACAGTTTGCTTACGTACGATAATATATAACTTTAATTTAATCGGGCATTGCCTCTCTCGTATATAATGGAACGGACAAGAATGCACAAACTCTAATTTTCAGGGTAATCGAGAAAGTGAAGCATTCTTTCTTTTTTAATCGAAACTTCGAAAGTTCTCTCTCGCATTAATTAAATACAAAATTCATGAGTGCTTTTAAAGATGAAAGTTCTCCATTTGTCTGTTTCAATTTATTTTTCATAAGCTTTCATCGTGGAATATTCCTTTAATTGTAGATTCTGAAAAGATGAGCGACTTAAAAGATCGCAACTTTAGAGACGCACAACAAGCATTTCACCGCATTAATTTTTTTTTCTGCGGATATTTGTAAAATGCTCTCGACCTTCCATTTTCTTTACTCGTCACTATCAGACGGAAATTTGTAGCAATTATACAACAACAAAATTGCTTAACCGGGATTGTGGCGACAAAATTTTGGACACATACATAAGTAGATATTATAATCCCAATTCCATTGTATCGATCTATCGGATTAGGATTAAGCTTGAGTACCAGCGACAAAATTTCGGGTACCTACTCAAACTTAATCCTAATGCGACTGATTAATTCGAAATTGCCTTTGCTCTTTAGGGCATGTATACAAGGTGTTTCACATACAGGTCGGATTTATCTGCGTACTCATGAAAAGCAAGGTCCGCAAATTAAGTGTTTCAGTTCTGAACAACACTTCGTTTGTTTTTAATAATGTAATTTTTTGCGGATCTATGTTTATTAAGTTAAGACTTTTGAGTTTATGAGTACTATGATATCTGACCATTTTTTAAACACCCTGTATGTACCGCCGAATCGCGCTCCGCCGAAACATACGCCCTCAGAAACGTCGCCGTTCTTTTGTTAATAATTTAAAATTCCAAATTTATATTCGATATTCTTACGCCATCTATGTATTTCCTCTGTAATTCCGTTTCGATGTAATCTAGTTCTGTGGCAGGGTTGTTATTACCTTAGATCTTTGTTTTGCCGCTAAAGGCCATTCGAGTGTACCTTTTCTGCAATTTCGCTCTCTCTCTCTCTGCTTCTTCTGGGGCATTCGACCACCAGTAAGGTAGTATTTCGCACAGTCTTCACTAGTGGCATCTATGGTTAAAAAGTAAACAATTGTGTTCAATTGTGCACAACTCTTGTGCAGATAAAGCGCATTTTTTTAAACCGAAATAGCTTTTGTTTTGACATCACCAATGGATATCTTTCTTGCAGACGTCTCAATCGCCCTTTGTGAGTACCCTCTTCCGACAATCCGTTCTTGAGGTATAAGGGAATATACCCGACCACTATAAGAGGCCGAGGAGGAGGGTTATGGTTGGTAGAAATTAATTCCTTACATTGAGACCTTTCATTAGAGTACCATGAAGGACCCCGTCGCTCCTGATCTCGAAAAAGAGTCGCACGGGAAAGTTATAGTTTCTACAAACCAATTTATTTCGATGAGACCTGTAGTGTACTTAACCCCCAGGTTCTACGCTAATTTCACACTACAAGAACACGGAAATAAAATAAACCCGGCAACGTTTAAAAATGGCCACTCGAATGACTATTCCCTCTAAAACTAAACAAGATCCTGCTTAAATTTGAAAAGTGGCACGTGATAAAACATCTAAGACAGGGCCCCCTTACGTTAGTTATAGATAACGCTTTGACCTGAAGCACAGTAGGGAAGGAACGTTAAATAAAACACTGAAATTGTAAAAAGTTTGTTTAATAATGATCGTAATTATCATGATTGTGAAAACCCGGAAATTTAGTTGATGTACATTAATATAAACAAAACAAAGCCAAAAGGTGTCGTACTCTCGCAAAAGTCACTGCCAAGGATAAAAAGAGTACGACGTAAGAAAAACCTTGCAGTTTGATTAAAACAGTCCAAAAGTTAATTAACAAAATATTTTGTAAAAATTTAAGCACTAGTTAACAAAGATAGTAAATGCATATACACAATGTTGGTTACACTCAAGGTTAAAGCAAGTTTTTGGGGACAATGGGTCAGGTAGGAGCAGGTACCAAGATTCTGAGAAAGGGTTAAAAGTACAGGATGTGACTCATCTTTGGTGCAATAAAGTCCTTTTGTTGAAATAAAGATGGAAAACTACATGGCCTTGTAGGAAAAATTGACTAAAAACAAAATATGTGGAAATTATTGAATCGCCACTCATTTAACACACATAGATTCTAAACTGAAGAGCTTTGATTAGCGTAATCTCGCTCCTGCAAGATGGGTAGTCCGCCCCTGGTTTCGAGGTTTCGAACCTACAGTTGGATGTCGAAGACAGTGCACGGAATTAGGTGCCCTAACACATAATTATAGACTACAGTTTCTTTTTCCACCTCCCGTGACTGCTTCATTCACGGAGAAAATTGTTAGTAACAAACAAGTCAGTACATACATCAAACGAATCAGCAATTTCCACATATTAAAATAAAATGAAAACTTACATGAATGTAACTTCAGGGACAAGACCAAGTAATCAACATCAATAAACATAAATTAAGCAAACATTACGCCAAAAATGTAAACAATTATAAACAATAGCATAACGGTATCACACATATGATTGCATTGCGGTTAAACAAAGTAAATTTCAAAAACAGAGATTCAAACACACAACAAATATAAAATGCGGCATACAAAACACAAATACGATATAAAGAAATGCAAAAATTACTACCTGCATTAAATAACACAAAATAACAACAAACATTTATGGAGCGAAACGTTCACGACCGCCATTCAAGACAAGATGCCAAACATAACCCCCGTTCGTGCTCTCTAAGTGGCGCAGGCAGTTTTTTTCCCACCTAGAAATTGCATGGTTGCCAACTCTCCAAAATGTATGTATCATCGTAAATTGTATATACAGGGTGGAACCTCTCAGACCTTTCATTAGAATACCATGAAGGGGTAGAATATGTGTTTTCCCCCCCCCCCCCTGAAGTTTAACTTAGCACCTCTAAAGGCATGCCTATGCCGAATCTGGGACCAATTGGTTGTCGTATGTAAAAGCCATGCACGTTTTACTTCCAAAAACAGGATCTCAGGAAATAATTCGTGGGGGGGGGGGGCTTTTAGACAACGAAATTTGATGGCCGTCTGGCACACCTTCAAGGTATAGGCTACCTACTGCAAAAAATTCCAGGACTCTAGGACAATTCTCCTGGAAGTAGCTCAAAACGATGGAAGTGGGTCCGGACCACGAACTTATAAATTAAGATGGACTGCTAATGCTGAATTGGCAAATGACACCTACTTGGGGGCAGCCATGATGTGCACTCACTTGGCGCGAAATTCAAATCAACGAATAAACAAGCATTAACCTCACGTTTCCTAAATAAATTACTGTGACACATGTCATTTTACAAGACTGCAATAGTCTCAACACTTGAGCACTAGGAAAATTCCCCTAGAAAATAACTAAAAAGTGCACATCATGGCCGCGCCCATGCTAGAGCCAGTTCTACCTCTATGCAACTGTTTGATCAGCAGTCCATCTTAATTTATAAGTTCGTGGTCCGGACGGACAAAACGCAAACAATAGCACTTTTTTTAATTCTTAAAAAATGCGCTAAAAAGTTTTCTGTCTCAGGCCCGTAACTTTAGCGCATTTTCCATGCATTTATCAATATTTCCCAAAAGGCTATGGCTATTTTTTTCTTTACTAAAAGCATCTTTGGTTAAAGTTTCAAAAAAATGTCACTATAAATAATAAAGTTATAAAGTTGGCATTGCGCAGTGTGCGCATGCGCTCATCTAATTTTAATATATGCAATACTTGCAATTAACATAAAGTTAAATTAATGTAATGAGTTCATGAGCGCCCATTTAGCCTTTTAAGTATGTACGCGTATAATTAACATTCACTAATTCAATGAGTTACAGTAAAGGAGCGCCAAACGAAGAGATTTTGGTGTCAAATTTTGCGCGCTTAATTAATGAAGCGATTGCCATATGTCCTGGAATTTTAGCACAAACAGGAACCGCGAATCGAATTAATGTGCACAGCGTCCAGAGCGAAGACAGTGAAAAGCTGGAAATTCCCTTTTCCATTTCTACCAAATTGGATTTTATGTATGAGGTAAACGCTCAATTTTGGAAGGATATTTCTGCGTTCTACTTGTCGTAAGTAAGTCATTTGATTGCTCTAATGTTATTTGCGAAACCGGAGCATTGCGAATTTATCGGCCGAAATCCTTTTGTTTTTACCGTAGGTCAATCTGTAGCGTCCTTTTAATTACCGTTTTAGTTTTGACCTTTTGCACTTAGTCCAGGGTTTAGGGGAAGATTGAGTAAACCTTGGTGGCGTCCGAGTGATCGTCCGTCCGTCCCCAATGAGATCCCCACTTTGAGTTGTCTATTATTTTATTCATTAATTAAATGCACTTTAACGAATTGTTGTGTCTCATTGGTTTAGCTACCGGTTATGCGCGAGCTACGGCGAAAGATCGTCGCAAGGATTACATTTTGCATCTGGCAAGGATCGCCTTTTCCGTATCGATCACCGACAGGGGAAACCATATCACTCGAAAGAGGAAGGGACATGTTTCGCATCTTCCATAGGCCGCATCTTTGTTAGCGACCGCCGATTAACTTCGAATTTCTTTTTTGTATCAGCCGGTCACTAGCATCGACCGTCGCCTAATAGCTCGAAAGGGAAAGGAGCATCTTCCATAGACTGCCTCTATGTTCGTGACCGCCGATTAAATTCTAACGCCTTTTTCGTACCAACATGACGCCCTCATGCTGTCGGCAAGTTAGACGAGCCATTGCTATTGCAATTTCTCACTAAACTGCATTTATAACTTCCGCAAATGACACATTCTTTCCATAAAATATGATGCTGATTCGAAACCTCTCTAGAAGTTTGTTTTTGCAATATGAGCAAAAAAAGTGGTGTTTAGCTTCAGTCTTAACAGCGATGATGAAGTAAAAAATAGTGAAATTTGCGCTCGTGTTGCACAAAAAGTTGGACGCCGGTTTGCCCCTCGAGTTAACCAAAGGTAAAGTATCTATGCCGAAGCTAATTTCTTTGAATGTGAACCTAGAGTTTAATCACGTTTTCGTTTTCCAAATAAATACTTTTAAATCGCTTCTCTTAGTACATGGACCTCCATTTTTATGTTTATTTTGGCGGCGTGTAATTATCCCCACAGTAAGTGTTTATAGAGGTGTTCGTATAAAAACCAGTCCCACCATCTGCAATCATAACCTCCCAAATAAAAAACGCAATGCTGTCGACAAAGTATCTCATAGAGGCGGATACTGCAATCGCTAATAAAAACACGTAAATGTGTTGCCCAAAAGTACTGAGGG
>NW_022170663.1:46727544-46728287 GCF_008802855.1 Photinus pyralis
AAGGGGGGGGGGGGGGGGGGAGTGAGACACGTTCTCTTCGTGGTATTCGAATGAAAGGTCTCATCGAAACGAATTGGTTCGCACAAACTGTAAATTTCCCGCGCGACTCCTTTTCGAGATCAGTTGGGGGAAGGGGGGGGGGGGGAAGGTATAAAAAAGGGGGTCGGGAGAGGCTGACTTTATCCATCATGATACTCTCATTTAGGTCGCAATGAAAGGCATTAATTTCTACTAACCATAGTCCTCCTCCTCGACCGGAGAAGGGTACTCACAACGGGCGATTGAAAGAAATATATCCATTGGTGATGTCAAAACTTTAAGAGCGAATGTCTTGAAAACGAAGTGTCCGAAGAGACTACTCATAAGCAGCACGTGGAACGTCAGTACGAGACATATCTATTGGTGATGTCAAAACTTTCAGTGCAGAACGAGTCGGAGGAGGTTACTCTCAAACGGCGGAATGATCACCTAGACGAGACACGTCTACTAATGCCGATGCAAAAACTTAATTGTGATTGTGAATGTCTCTAAAATGTTGGAGGATAATGGAATATTTGGTAGATTTTGAATGTATGCCAGGTAGCCTTTAAATGTTTTTATGCAAAGAGCGCCCTCCCCATTAATTATATGCCAAGAAAGTAAACATCAATAGCATGCTATTTACCTTTTAACCAACCATTTACTAAGCTATTTCGGTTTAAAAATGCGTTTTATCTGCATAAGGCTTGTGCACAATTGATACT
>NW_022170663.1:46728387-46729137 GCF_008802855.1 Photinus pyralis
AAGTGTTAATATTTATTTTACGGATTGGGCACTTCCGTTTGAGTTCATTAGATGCACCGACGTTAAAACGCCTACTTTTACTCGCGCAATGCATATAAAGTTTTCTTGTACAGAATGCTGCGGCCCCCTTTTGCTTGCGGCCCTAGGCCGCGACGCGACCTAGTGGGCCTAGTGGTCAATCCGGCACTGCTAATTCCGTCTGAAAATTAGAGTGCGTAACACTGTTCCCTCCTTAGAAATGTCTTTCGGAGTGAATGAACAATTTTTGGTTTGCCTCAAGGTGGTTTCCGGATCTGGTAAACTACATAACTTATGCACTTTATAACTTGGTAAGGGCCGGCCTATGACGTTTGTAACTTTGAATGAATATTTCAACCCCCTTGTGGCGATTGATAAGTTAATCAGAGATCAAGATCAAACGCTTATTACTTATTTTCAAATCCTCTCGTTCCAGTTTAACCTTTTCCACCACCTACTAGATCTTATGATTTCGTTAAAATATGTACATACTCGTACATAGAAACTTCGGAATCTTCAAAATAAAGACAACTTTGAAGCTCTGTATCTTTGAGAAATAAAAAATTTACGGAAAAGAAGTATACAGCGAATTTTTTTTTAATGCGAACATAGGAGCTTGTATGTAATGTAATATTTCCCTATGTTCGATTAAAAAAAAAACACATCAATCTATTGAGTAGTTCAAATGAGTAGTAGATACAATTGACAGCTGTCACATTTTTAAAAATACCG
>NW_022170663.1:46729237-46731183 GCF_008802855.1 Photinus pyralis
GCAGTACACTGTCACGCATCCGTCTCAATGTACGCACTCTGGGTGGCACTCGCGATCGTAATTTTCACTATGGTGCGCACACGCGACGGCGGGGGGCGGTTGTGTATGTTAGGAAGAAGTCCATTTGCGCGATACCGGTTTTCTCGACACTTTGGACATTTGTTGGCTATCACCTTGGGCTTTCCGCATCAGAAACATACGAGGGTGGAGGCGGACCGTTCTGGTGAGGGGTGGTGTCATGACGATGGGGCTGTTGTGGGTGGTGCAGATTCTTCTGTTTGCTGTCTCTTCGTACATTGTTGCCGTGTATGTACCTTGGTGTTTAGTCTCTTCTTTTATGGAAGCTTAATCAACTTCCATTTTCCGTAATTGGCGCTGGAGCTCTTCGAAGGTGATAAATGTGGATCTTGGAATTTTCTTCCGGATCCTGTGACACCATATGCAATGGTACCGCTTCACCGATCTCGTTCGGTGAGGTGGTTTGGTATTTGCTCGCTGTGGCTACTTGGCCAATTCGGGCCAAACGTCTTGCGCATGGGGCGGTGGCCACATCCTGTATGTCAACTGTACGCTTCCCCCTTTGTCACCAAGTAACGGCATCTCCTTCTAATAACATCGATATACCCATCCGTGCGTTTTCCTCGTGAATGACCGTGCAGTGGTGACGTTGTCTACGAATGCCTGGGCGTCGCTTTTACCATTGAACTTGGATGTGCATTTTGCGAAGAATCCGCTGTTGGTCATCCTGGTTGAGACGAGCTCCTTCAGCATGTCGCAAGTAATGATGAACAAAGTGTTACCGGGCTCAGTCATTTTCTTGGTATCATCAGTAGGTACCATTGAAATTTTGACTGTATTCAATATGTTTCAGTAAAAAGTTCCAAAAAGTGAAGAAAGTTCCTGGTCAGTAATATCAACTCCAACGAGTCGTTATCTTCAAAATCTTCCGATAAATGTCTCTGTACTTTGCTGTTTATGCTGGGTTTCTAGGCGATAACAGGGTCGAGGTCGAAGGTTAGATGGGATTCAAAGAGAAGACTACTTTGCTTCTGCACGGAGATGGCGTTGGGGCTGTCTGGAAATTGCCTATAAGCGTGGGTCATGGTTACAAGATAGTGCACAAAAGCCCCTAAGGAGAGTGATGGAGACATAAGGACATCAAAACGCAAAAAATAGTACTTAATAGTTGGAGCCCTTACAGGAGAGGCGATGAAAGAACAAAAGGGATAATTGTAATCGGTAAGAATAGATCGTGCACCGAAAGGCTGTTCGGCAGTAATTGGATTAACAAAATTACAAACTAGGCGTATTTAATTGGCACCAAAATAAAACCCCAAAGTACATCCGGACAGAAGAGGGAAACCAAATAAACGAAATAAGAGGGGGAATAAAGGAAAAATTCGAGGCAATTTACAGAAAAAAAGGAAACGTTTGCCCTTCGTTGCAGGGTAATGAATAATAAGGTCGAAGTGGATAGTTACCTTCAAAGTTCGTTCTCAAACTGTCTCGCCAAAGAGATTTAAGGCTTAAGCAGTTTACTGACGAAAGAAAAATGTCCAAAGCTAAAATACGGTTTAATACAAACATTAAAAATGAAGATGAAACTCCATTGTTTTTAATGCACAAGATACAGATGTAGGGCGATACATGACAGCTGATAATACCATATGAAATGATGCTGAGGTGTGTCTATGCAAATTAATCCTATGAAATTTGATTCTGGAAAACCTATATCTAAGTGTACCTACTGTCGGAGTGACCACTATATCGCGATAGAATAATCTTGATTGAGACCAAAGCAAACGATAGCATTTCATTAGTAAGTATAGAAATGATGGACCAGTTCATGTTCAAAAAAATGGGCGAATGCGAGGTCTCGTTATCATTTGGAAATGGCCCAATCGACAGTTAATATTAGAACTATCCAAAAAGAAAATGAATTGACT
>NW_022170663.1:46731283-46731939 GCF_008802855.1 Photinus pyralis
TTTATGTAGAAGTACATAGGGATTTCCTATAGGAATATCCTCTACTTTTACATGATCTCCTGAAAGACGCCTAATTTTATGCAACCAAAGTAACTACCTACAACAAATGAGGATCTGCCTATCATAGTAATTAATTTGAATATTATCGCTTTGATTCTAATTTCGGTTCGTGTGCAATGATTCACCTAAACAAAAAGTTGATCTTTCCAATTGGTATAGTGCCGATAACAGTTAAAGGAGCTTAAGAGATTTATTTTCTGTGAAGATAAAGCAACAATATTCAAATTTAATTAATATGACAGCCAGATCTTTATTTGTTTCAAGAAGTTATTTTGGTTGCATAAAATTAGGCGTCTTTCAGGAGACTTTTTATCATGTAAAAGTAGACATATGAAATTCCTATAGGAAATCCCTATGTCTACTTCTACATAAATATCACTGTATATTTTCCTAAGTTTGCACGCACGCCATCGGTGTATTACAACCTTCGATCATACATGATCGAAGATTACAACTGAATTAGGTATGTTTAGATAGTACCTGCAAACGATAAAACATAAATAAGTATGCAGCCTGCACTGCAGGAGAAACCATAGTAACAGTCGTCATAGAGTAACGATGCGGTCGTGCATTGAGGCTATCTGGCTATGGACTCA
>NW_022170663.1:46732039-46732747 GCF_008802855.1 Photinus pyralis
GAGATCGATAATTTTAAACTTTGCTAATAAAATTATACTGATCTGTATTACCAAAAATGCGCTTTCATCATCCATATGCTGATTTATAACTTGCTTATTTTATATTTCAAAACGGCTCGTCATTCTGAAACAGTGCATAATTGTACATTATTATACTAAAACGAATGTTCATTGTATGAGGGAGTTCTAGATACACAATACCATGAGTCTTAGATGTTTTGCGTTCCGGCTATAATTTTGGAAGCCTTTTTAGGAAACATCAAGTATAATCTGTTCTTAAGGATTTAAGGAAAGTAACAATCCTTGTAGGAAAAATGTAAATAGAATGCGTACCCAGACAAGCATTTTTAAATGGAACATTCACTTGAAAGAAAGTCGATCCTGAGATGTCGTTATGCAAATCAGAAAGCAACAGATGTCACTACTAAAACTCGAATTCTTAAGAGATCAATTTATTAACGTACACGCTGATTGAATGCAATGCAATGACGCATAATAAGGCATAATAAGCACACTGCAGCAAAGTTCTTTTATGCATCACTCACTCCTGACGTTTTAGAATACTTTGACTTTGCATTTCGCCAACAACAAACAATTCCGATTGTGTCATCCGGTTTTTCTTTGTTACATGTAAAGGCGGAAGAGAATGCGAATATAACAACGGTAGTTCAAAGTCGACAACGACTGCTTCGTATTTTCTTCTCGTCG